>NC_057948.1:36241953-36366953 GCF_018555375.3 Anguilla rostrata
TGATCAATAAGTCAATATGTCAACAATCGGTTTTTTTTTTTTTTTAAACCATGCTTGGATTCATTTTCTATCTTTCCCAATTTTCTTTTTTTGAAAATGTATTTTAGGGTTGCCCTCTTGCCAGACATTACTTAAATTACAGCAAATTAAAACTGAACCTGTCCCCTGATTATCATACTGCACACTTCCTGAGCTCGTTTTCCAGGGGCCTAACGAGCATGTTTGGAACCGGGCAGTAACCCGTGAGTTCTGGGTTTGATTCCCGTGAGTTCTGGGTTTGATTCCCGCTTCGAGCACCACCGTCGAGCCCTCGTCTCACCCAGCTTGAACCTCTTCCGCCAAATATTCAGCACTGCAGACGGAAAATGTGCGGAGAATTCGAGCTGTTCCAGACATGCTGATTATGAAAGCAATATGGATATGAGCTTCTGCGTGGCAAACGCATACAAATGCATGGTGAAATAAATCACACAATAAAATCTTCAACTCTCTCTTTCTGTCTCTCTGTCTTTCTCTCAGCATTTAACGGAGTTTGGTGTACTGGGGGAGGGGCCGTTTGTGAGGTGGAGATGCTCGTGTGGAGTGTGGGGATTTGGCGTGATTGTTCTCTTTTTTTGTTTGTTTTTTTTTTTTTTTTTTGTTGTTTGGGGGCGGATAGTAGGGGTGGAGGGAGATACCACTATTTGCATTTGTATCTGTATTTGCATTTGTATCTGTATTTGAACCAATAAAATTATTTGTATTTGAATTCAAATCGGAAGTGGGCGGAGTTTAACCCTGAAGCTGTGTAAAATGTAAAAAGTCCCTGATGTTTATCATTATAATCACTGGCACTGCTGTTCTTCAGATATTAAAGTAATAAAGTCATGATTTTATGATATCAATAATAATCCAGTTTAACAACAGGTAATTAGCTTTTTAAAGCTGTATTTAAAAAATAATGAGCTATATATTATATAGCCATAACAGGCTTTTATAACAAAAAACAAACAGTCAAATCAAGTTTCAAACATAGACAAAAACTTGTATAAATAAAAAAAAGCCCCACTTTACTAGTATGTTTGATTTGCATACGTTTGGATAAATTAAATAAAACATCAAAAAGCTTCCCTGGGTGGAATACATCTTCAACTATTATGCTCTTGCTCAAGTTTCCCCAAGTTGTATTTTGTAAAGACAAGCACATTAGCTGGCAGCAGCGTCAGATGTATCCAGCATTACAGCATTGATTTATGCACCAATAACAACCTCATTTCATAAAGATTATGAAATCATATATTGCAAAACTATTTTCTTGAAATAAAGGACATAACTCAATAAATTTGAGTTGTAAATAGTGCTATGGACCTCTTTTTAGCTGAGTCTGAAATAAAAAGCTGAAAAACATTTTAACGTTTGTATTTATAAATTATAGCGGTTTTGTTTATATAAGCTAAGGGAAAATGTATCGAGGCATGTTACAGAAACACTGAGGAAAGCGCTAAAATGTGCATGATAAAACACACAATGGAAATGGGATGGAAAATAGTTCAATAAAATAAAAAAATGCAATATTTTATACAAGTAATTTCTTCAGTCATAACAAATTCAGCTCATTCTCCCCTTCCTTCTCCTTGGAGTGCACGCTTTTACATAGCCTGTGATGTGTCACACTCCTCTTATCAAGTCCACAAACGACACGCAGCTTTGGTCGTTTGCTGTGACAACACGCACACAACTCATTTACATTACCTGCAGTTGTCATGTAGCTATTCTATTCAGTTTATTTAAGTGAAAACCTGAAAATACATCAGTGTTGTCATCTCCGCAAAGTTATATGATTTCTAGAACTACGGCGTCCACAATTATTCATCCCCACCCCAAAGGCTTTATTAACTTCATTAGACGATTGCAGTATGAATTGCATGTGATCATACGTACAAAGTTAGTTTCGACGCGGAGCCGAGCGGGGCCAGACGCGGAGCCGAGCGGGGGCCAGACGCGGAGCCGAGCGGGGGCCAGACGCGGAGCCGAGCGGGGCCAGACGCGGAGCCGAGCGGGGCCAGACGCGGAGCCGAGCGGGGCCAGACGCGGAGCCGAGCGGGGCCAGACGCGGAGCCGAGCGGGGCCAGACGCGGAGCCGAGCGGGGCCAGACGCGGAGCCGAGCGGGGCCAGACACGGAGCCCAGCAGGGCCCAGACACGGAGCCGAATGGCTGTGGAGTAGTTTGGCAGCCGAACTTCATCTGTGCCGTGCCACACACTGCCCGCAGTGGTTAAAGTCTCTATGCTTCTGCTAATCTCTTTCTCCTTTCTTTTTCTTTTTTTTCTTCCCTTCCCCTCTTTCCTGAGAGCAAGCTGGCTAAAAGGCTCGGGATACGCATTTGTGAGCGGAACGAGACTCCCGGGCTGTGGGGCGGCACCCGCATTACCATGGGCCCCGAAATCCAATTCCAGACACAGTGGCGGAAGCGGAGAAAATCAATCAGGGACACTATTAACCAGCAGAGATGTCATTACCGCCGCGCTGCCGCCCGCTTCACACCTGGGCCTCCGGGCGCCGGGCAGCGGGCCCCGCGCAACGACCGCGCAACGACCGCGCCGCCGCCGTAAATTAGGCTAAAGCACCGCTAAAAGGGCCGCCAGCGCTCTGAAACAACACCTGCCCCTCTGTTCCCTAACCCCCTACCCCCCCGTCCCCCTGCCTCCCCTGTCCCCCTGTCCCCCTACCCTGCCACCCCTCTGTCCCCCCCGTCCCCCTACCCCCTACCCCTCTGTCCCCCTGTCCCCCTACCCCCCCCACCCCTCTGTCCCCCCTGCCCCTCTGTACCCCTGTCCCCCTACCCCCCGCCCCGCCCCCTGCCCCCCGTCCCCCCTGCCCCCGTCCCCCTACCCCGCCCGCCCCCCCCTGCCCCCCGTCCCCCTGCCCCCCGTCCCCTGCCTCCCCTGCCCCCCCCTGACCCCCGCCGCTCCCCCGTGCCCCCCCGTCCCCCACTGCCTCCCTGTCCCCCCTGTCCCCCTATCCCGCCACCCCTCTGTCCCCCCCGTCCCCCTCCACCGCCCTACTCACCGCGCCCCTCTGTACCCCCGCCCCGTCCCCTACCCCGCCCCGCCGCCCTCTGTCCCCCTGCCCTCTGTACCCCTGCCCCCCGCTCCCCCCCGCCCCCTGCCCCCCTGCCCCTGCCCCCCTGCCCCTCTGTCCCCACCACAAATATGTGATTAGAAGGTTCTTAACTGAACATTCTAATGCTGATGTAACAATCACTACTGGTAGCTGAACTGAACACTGTGAACACTGAACAAGACCAGGTCACAACCTAGTATATGGCTGGACTGGCCGACCAATGGTGTAACTGCATAACTCGGCCGACCAATGGTGTAACTTCATCACTCAGTCACTCACTCAGTCACAGATATTCACGTTTATAGGGCTGGCCCCGCTGTTGCGGTCCAGCCAAAAAAACTACCCTTCAAAGGTTAAAGAAATCAATACAAAAAAAAAACGTACTGCTCATGCAAGCCAGCAGGAGCCCGATGGGCCTGTTTTCGGGTACAGCTCTAAGCGCCTCTGCTGTTGCGACGTGGGGTCCTAGGTTACGTCAAAATTTTGATTTAACAGGACTACCTTCTGCCGAGGTACTCCACCATTGCTGCCTTGACTTGTTCACAGTCTGTTCTGTGCTGACAAAGTAGAAAAATTAATGGGAAATAATAATAATGAATTAAAGAAAAAGGGGAAAGTCACCCCCCCCCCTCAATATTTTAAAATGAGCAAAACTTGCTGGTGTGCTCGTGAGACTTCACTACGCAAGACTGGGGGGTCGAGGAGTGCGTCTCCCCAAAGTGGAAATGACACCCGCTCTGCTGGGACTGCTGAATGAACAAATGACATCCCCCCCCCCTTTCACAACCCTCAGTAATTCGCCTCGGGGGAGCGGGCGGTTGGAATTCGACACCGAAACGAGGAACGACGCTCACGCGCTCGGCACGCCTCCGCTGCCCTCAGCGAACTGTCCCGAGCTGATGCTTTATCTAAAGAAAAAAATGATTCTGTTTGCCATCGCTTGCACAGTTGCATCAGACGCTGGCGAGCTGTGCTGTTGTCAGTGTGTGTCATTAGTGAGCTGCTGTAAATTGCTCCTTAATGATTCTTTTAATGACTTTCCGGGAACTGAGTTGTATTTTACCGTTCTATAAAATGATAAGAAATTCTGTGAAATCTAAACTGATTAAAACATAAACTGGTTTGCTGCTTTGTTTGTCTTCTGATTTGCTTGCGAGTGCTGCTTTGTCCTCTCAGGGAAGGACAGAAACTAACTGAAATGAGCGGGAGGTCACTGCTTTTATTTGCTTCTAGGAATTGAAACGTGTGGAGCTTTGAAGGGAGCGTCCTACTCAGTGCCGTCACAGATGGAACTAATTGTACATGAATTGTGTCCATACTCCACTGTGCCTGATGAAGGGATAGAAGCGTGCGTGTGTATGAGTGTGTGTGTGTGTGCGCATGTAAGTGTGCATATATGTGTGAGTGTGCGTGTATGTGTGTGTGTGTGCGTACGCATGTGTGTGTGTGTGGGTGAGCACACACACACACACGCTTCTGCTATCATACCCAGCACCAGCTGCTATTAACCGAAAGCAGGAAACGGATGGAGGGCAGGACGCAGAAAGAATGTGTGAATTTAGTCATGGTTAGCAGCTAATATCACAAGCATGTCGCTCTTTCATTGTACAGCTCAGAAGGATTTGTGCAGGATTACTTCCAAACGTAACTGGATTATTATTGCATCTGACAAGGAATCCAAGTACGGGGGGGGGGGGGTTCGAAAAAGAAATCATTGGAATTGACTCCTTCTTCAAAGTCCGTGTTTGTATTTTTTATTTTATTTTTTTAAAAGCTAAAGCCGTGTAATTCAAAGGAGCACTGCAAGCAACGATTTGAAGGATTTAAAACGGCAGTTCATCTTCAGCGGTATGAGACAATCCTCCACGTGTGCTGTGTAGGATCGTGAGACTGATCGGGATTAACTGGCATGTACGCGCGCAACGTTAGCCTGCACGTGCAACACGAGCTCAAGAGCCAGCATTCCCCTGACCGCTCTTCATTAGCTTTTATCTTTGTTGACCGTGTTTAGAAAACTTTGATTAAAAAAAAAACTTCCGGGGAAGAACAAGAGCAACACGCACACACAATTGCAAAAAAAAAAAGACTTCAGAAGAAAAAAAGGAGAAAAAAAGATGATAAGCACAAAGATGTGAGCTCATTTATAAAGGCCTTTCCTTTGAGTTTGTATGAATCCACTCCAGACTCAGCGTGAGTTTTGACCCCAAGAGTACGTTATTCTGATTCATTATTAAATGCGTGGGTTTGCCCACTGCTGTGCGCTGATAGGCTGATCTTCCAGCAGGATCTTCACACAGCCTCCCACTCGAGGGACGTTCGTGTCAGACTCTGAGTGTTCAGTGTGGCTCACGGCCTTCTCACCATGTCAGACTCTGAGTGTTCAGTGAGGCTTACGATCTTCTCACCGTGTCATGGCGGCAGATGAGAGCGCATCCTTCGTACAGGTCATTAAAGGAGGAGGGAAAAAAAGGGAACAGCCACATATCACTTGGAATCGCTTTCAAACGCAGTGGAGCAGCCTACATGGAGGCCTCTGACAGCTCAAAGCCCTTGGTATGTTGAGAGCATACTCACCAATCAATGCGAATGATGGTTTTTTTTATAAAACGGCATA
The DNA here is from genome assembly GCF_018555375.3 of Anguilla rostrata. Lineage (NCBI taxonomy): Eukaryota > Metazoa > Chordata > Actinopteri > Anguilliformes > Anguillidae > Anguilla > Anguilla rostrata. Next base: position 36,247,670 of record NC_057948.1, read on the forward strand.
TTTCTCATGTTTTTAACATTATCTCAGAGTGGTAGAAGGGCGACAGTCAAGTGAATCAGTTATGGAGCTGAGTAGCTACCCAGGCTCAATAGCTTAGTATGAGATTCTCTCCCATCGCTTTCCATCCATAATTTCCCATTTAAAAGGTACACTTGTGTAAAGCCCACACACACAAAAATAAAAGAACAAGGTATTGGTATCTAACATACCAAGATTTTTGTTTTTTTTTAATACTACATGCTTTCTATTCTTCAAAATTACTAATCTAAATGCTGTTTAATTTCACACACTGTGTGCGCATCAACAAACGACAGAACAGAAAATTAATTTATCCTCCGAATGGCCCACGAGCAGCTCTGCGTTTCGATCAGACACGAGCGCGTGAGTTACTGACTCTGCTCAGGATCAGACCCTTTTCCCTGCAGCGGGGTATCTGACTCTGCTCAGGACCAGACTTCCAGCAGGACTCTTGCTCAGGTCGACCCTTCGCAGCGGGTATCTGACTCTGCTCAGGATCAGACCCTTTTCCCTGCAGCGGGGTATCTGACTCTGCTCAGGATCAGACCCTTTTCCTGCAGCGGGGTATCTGACTCTGCTCAGGATCAGACCCTTTTCCCTGCAGCAGGGTATCTGACTCTGCTCAGGATCAGACCCTTTTCCCTGCAGCAGGGTATCTGACTCTGCTCAGGATCAGACCCTTTTCCTGCAGCAGGGTATCTGACTCTGCTCAGGATCAGACCCTTTTCCCTGCAGCAGGGTATCTGACTCTGCTCAGGATCAGACCCTTTTCCTGCAGCAGGGTATCTGACTCTGCTCAGGATCAGACCCTTTTCCTGCAGCAGGGTATCTGACTCTGCTCAGGATCAGACCCTTTTCCTGCAGCAGGGTATCTGACTCTGCTCAGGATCAGACCCTTTTCCCTGCAGCAGGGTATCTGCCAGGATCAGCCCTTTTCCTGCAGCAGGGGTATCTGCAGTGTGTGCAGAGAGGGGATCACCGTCACATTGCAAAATTATATTTGCGCTTTACTTTATGGGTAATTTAAACAGACGAGGATGTCTGTAGTACTACAGTGGTGTACCTGATGGAATCCTGCACTCTGTACATAATTTGTATCCAGGAAAGGTGGGAGGGTAATTGGGTAATTGGGAAGGGGGGGATGCAAGGCGGAGGGGGGCAGCATTGGGAGATTGCTTTGGGCAGATCTGTCAATAACAGTGAGCTGATGCGTGGCGAGCCAGTGAGGTGAGGCGCTGTGATTGATTGATTGATTGATTGAAGATCTCTTACAGGTTAGGCCTCCGTCTCTGACCTAAGGAATGTTTTAATTGAGAGTGCCTGGGTTAGCAGTTTCAATATCTGATCCTGTGCGTGTGTGTGTGTGTGTGTGTGTGCGCATGTGCGTGTGAGTGTGCGTGTGCACGTGCATGTATGCGTGTGTGTAAGTGTGGGTGTGTGCGTGTGTGTGTGTGTGTGTGTGTGCGTGTGCGTGTGCGTGTGCGTGTGCGTGTGCGTGTGCATGTATGTGTGTAAGTGTGGGTGTGTGTGTGTGCGTGTGCGTGTGCGTGTGCTTGAGCGAGAGTGAAAGAGAGATTGATTTTATTTTGTGATTTATTTCATTATACATTTATATGCATTAGCTCTGCAGAAGCTTGTGTAAAATGAGTGGAATAGCTCAATTCTCCACACATTATCCATCTGAATATTTAAGCAAAATGGTTCAGGCTGAGGTTCTTCAGGGCTGAGCAGCGGTGCTTTGTATGGGAATCAAACCAAGAACCTTGTGTAATACAAGCCAATTTCTATGAGTAATGTTTATTATGGGAAAATTTATGCAGAAAGCAAAACAGCCTTGTGTAGTACACCATGCCAATTTAAAAGATTTCTGCTCAATAGAATTACTATTTACTATTTATTTTTAAAATTCAGATGCATCCTCTTAAGCAATTCATTTTGTCCACGAGTTTGGACATGAGTCTCTGGTCTTAATTTCAGGAAGCATAAATTCCACTATGCTGAAACCTACACGGCAAGGGACATTCAATACAAATAAAAATTCATCATATTTTTGAAACTACTTTCACTGCATCATTTTTTTGATACATGTATTATGTCAAAATATAAACACTTTTTTGATTTGTGCTGCTTGATCTCAGAATGATTTTCAGTTAAATTAAATTTTATTTGTATCGTGCTTTTTACAGAGAACAGCCGCAAAGACACCTTACTGAGTTGGAAAAAGAAAAAAAATGATAAGAGACAAAGAGCAAAAAGATCAAACAGAGCTAGGCCAGGCCTGAACCCCCAAACAGCACGAGGTAAAAAATAAAAACAGTCCCCCAGGAGGGAGAATAAGGATGTCAGGATCCCCTAAATGAGTCACTTGGTGTGACCATCACAAAGAACCGTCCCACGTAGTCTGGATGCCTTCAACATCTGCCCCAAGCCTTGCACTCATTTCAATGGCAAAGTGAAGGAAAAATATTGATTGAATTAATGTCAGAAGTGATTTATGACCTTCAGTGTGACTCCTGTGGATCAAATCATGTCCTACCCAAAGACACGCAGGTCTGCCTCTAATGACTTATAAACTATCCGCTGGAGCTGATCGCAGAGAGATGTATATTAAAACAGGCAGAAGCACTGCGCATACATCCTCACAAATCAATGTCCACATTTCTATTTATTACCATATAATAGAAATAAAGCGCGCCCATTATATTCAATTACGCCCGGCGATAATGTAATGAGCTCATGCATTTAGAATTAGCTCTCGTTCCTAATCGAGTGCCAATCAAGCCAGGCTGCACCAATTTCACCTGCAGAACGCGCACATCAGCGCACTTCTAACGCGCTTTATTGGCCAAGTGATGGAGAATTTTCTAGATCATTTATTTTTTCTGCCTAAAACATCCAATTACTCAAACTATGTACTCCTGTGATGAGCGCCGTAATTTAAAAACCCCTTTATCGACCAGGACACCAGACTGTTCTTCATTAAGTCAAACGGTCATTTTCCATCCCAGTAAAGCAGGCGGTGATTATGAAGGACGGGCGAAGCAAAGGCACTGAGCTCTGAGCCAATCACAGGAGGCCCGAAACATCACAAACAAGCCAAGAGTCAAAAGGGAGGGAACAATTTTGTGAACATTTCCTGCCAAACTGTTTGTGCTTTGGTGTCTGAACGGACCAATTTGAACAGAAAAAAGAGTTAGTTGTGGCTCTAAACAATCTGCAAGTGGCACAACTGGCATAAGTACCCCAAAATCGCACACGGGGCACCGCTATGAGCTTCCCTACAGTTTGGGGCACACGGTTCTTGCGCCCAGTCTAAACCCTTTTCTACATGTAATTGTTTCCTTCCCCTTACAGTACCTCAATTCAATGCAATTTTATTTGTATAGTGCTTTTTTACAGAGAACTGTCACAAAGACGCTTTACAGAGTAGCAAGGCAAGAGACAGAGCAAAAAGAGCAAACACCAGGCCTGAACCCCCCGATAGCAAGTACTGGTGTAAAGTAGCGGTAGAATGGAATGTGGCAGAAATGCTACAAGGGATCTTTGCTTACACAAAAATTGCTTACACGGATTATAATCACAGTCTACATGCAGCACTGCCTATGGCTAATTGAAACATGCTTGCAGTTGAAAAACATATTTGTCATAATTAACCCATCATCTTGGGAGATGCTTATCTTCAGTACAGACTGGGCTGCTGATATAGATTTCCCCCACAATTTCTTATTCATTTTTCTCCCCCCCCTGAAATTTTGTCACCTTTCTCCAGCGCGTATTCCAAAAACGCCTGTTGCTAGGGAGACAGTTTTCACCCACTGCTTTTTTTGTTGCTACGCCGGCGATTTCCTTTTCAGCAAGGTTAACAGTCAGTAACAGCCACTTCCCATAATTCCTCTGGCTTCTGCCCAGGTAATTCGCGTGTCAGGAGTCAACAGCTCAGATGATACGAACGGAAGCCCCGGCGTCTGTCCGGCGTGCGCAACGACGCTACCTCGAAGCGTCGGAGACCGGCACGCAGACGCTCCGGCGCTCCGGCTGCCGAGCCCCCACCGGTGACCTCACGGAGGACCAGCGCTGCCGACGTGCGAAACGCCGCCGCTCAGATCGGGTCTGAACACCAATAAATTATTCAAATGTCAGAGCGGAGAGGACGGAAATAAAAGGCAACTCTCTAAAAGGGAACGGAGGGAAGAGGTCCCCACGGGGCCCGGCTGCCGTTTGCCAACAGTTTGCCTTCAATCTTTCTGTTTGACCAGGAAAGGCAGCAAATCGATATGTTGCGGAGAAATAAAGGTGGGTTTCTTTCTTTTCTTTTTTTCTTTCTTTTTGGAGACCGTTTTCTTGTGGGATGAAATTCAGGGTTTAGAAAATGCAGCTACCTTTAAAGGGCACCAAAAAGAGGAAAGTTAATGAGTTTGATGAAGCACTTCAGGGAAACTGCTTAATTCAACACACCATTAGGGGCAGTCAACCAGAAATTTCCTAACTTTTATTTTGGCACAAGTACAGTGAATGCCTTGTACATTTCTAATGGACTTACATGGGTTTCACCTGAATTGCTGGTCAATATATGCATGCACACACACACACACACACAGGCGCACACAGACGCACACGGACGCACACGGACGCACGCACATGCACACGCACATGTACAAGTACACACACATACACACGCATGCACATATACATCACACATGCATGCAAGCACGCATACACACACACATGCACACGCACGAACACATAGGCATGCATGCCATGCATGCACGCGCGCACACACACACACACACACACACACACACCCTCACAGTAATGAGTGGAGATTCTAGTAATTGGCTGAAAATCATGTTTGAGGGGAATTATTCTGAATTCTCATTACTGAAATCCCTGCTCTGAGTCGTCCAAGTCAGGTCAGAAGTGTTTGCTTTGGCAGCGCATGAATGGCTCGAGCGTTTTCTGAATTTCTCTTGGAAACCTTCGCCGTGGCTCGAAGGGCATCGTCTGGGCGGACACGCAGGAAAGGGCTGGAGGCGGCGGTAATCCTCTCCTTCACAGCAGTTTACACTGAAGTAATTACTTGGCGGTTAATCAAAGTGCAGGATTGCTCTCACCTGGTGTCTGCTCCCTCTCTCTCCCTCTCTCTCTCTCTCTGTCTCTGTCTCTGTCTCTCTCCCTCTCTCTCTCTCTCTCTCTCTCTCAATTTTCAATTTAAGTTGCTTTATTGGCATGAAATACAAACGTACTTATTGCCAAAGCATACATATATAATATGTAAAATAATAATAATATTAAAATAATAATGGTAAATGTAACAATATATACAAATAACAGCATTGACAGCAACATAAGTAAATCAATAAATATGTACAATGTTTATATGGGGTGGGTGGTCATTCACTGTCCCTCAGGTTATGGCAGGCTGAAATGAACTGTGCCGCAATTTGGGCTGTTGATCATTCCCCTAAAAGAATTGCACATTTTTCTTCTTTTGATTTGTAATTAAAATTATTTATAATTTGGGATCATTTTTGGAAATATTTTTTTCTAATTTGTAAATATTTTGTGCAAGTAAGGAGGAAGTGCATCTCTGTTTTCCACCTCCCCTGTCTTGCAGTGACCACATATTCGCTCTTCTTTTGGTACCCATGAGTTTTTGTATCTGCCTATTTCAATTGCAAGCGTGTGGTCACTGAGCCTGTACTTGGTCAGGATCCGTCTCTGCTTTGTATCTCTGACAGAGAAGAGACACTCTGCCTGTGTGTATTTTCAATTTAGGGCCCGATAACAATTCAGTTTATTTTGGGATTGTGTTTCTTTGTTCCAATGGTCCAGATAGGAGTTTTTGATGTGTTTTATAATTTGGTTGACTCTAATGGGCTGTTGTGAAGCAGTGCTGGTCTGAAGCTGGTTTGCATTAGTATGTGTTAATGTTAGTCTAGAGAGGTTCAGAACCAGCTGACTGAGGGGATACTTTCCTGGGCTGAGCTCTTGGGTTTGGAGTGCCAAGAATTGTAAGGAGTCTGTTGGACTCATTTTTAGATGTTCAATAAAATTTAATGCCCTTTTTTGAATTTGAATGAGAGTCGGAAATCTGCCTAATTCAGCCCTGCATGCATTGTTAGGGGCATTTCTATGTACTTTTAGTATGTTTTTACAGAATTCTGCATGCAGGGTTTCAGCTGGATGTTTCTCCCACTTGGTGTAGTCTTGCTGATTGAGTGGACCTCATACTTCGCTTCCATATAGCATGATAGGCTGGATGACACAGTCAAAGATTTTTAGCCAGATTCTAATGGGAATATATATTTTATGGAATCTCCTTTTAATCGCATAAAAAGCCCTGCAGGCCTTTTCTTTTAATGCATTCACTGCTAGGCCAAAGCTCCCTGACGCACTGATTTTTAGTCCTAGGTAATCGTAGCTTAGTGTGTGTTCTAGGACGGTGTTTCCTAGAGTAAAGAGGTATCTGTTTTCCTGAGATCTGGGCTTTTTTTGGAAGATCATAATCTTTGTCTTTTTCAAATTTACTGTCAGTGCCCAGTTCTGACAGTATTGCTCTAGCAGATCCAGGTTCTGCTGTAATCCTTGTTTAGTGGGTGACAGCAGGACCAGGTCATCTGCATAGAGCAAGAATTTAACGTCTGTGTTGTTTAGGGTGAGGCCAGGAGCTGAAGATTGTTCCAGTAACACCTCTCTCTCTCTCTCTCTCTCTCTCTCATTCAATTTCCTCAATGCTTCATGGAAAGATGCATTTGCATTGGCACACATTGCATGTGTAAGACAGAAGCTCGAAACATTACTGCACAGTGGGAGAATAGATCTCACAGCAGACACGTTAACAGCAGAAGAATAACTCAAATGTAACTACACAACCAAACACCAAACAAATTTGAGTAAAATAAATCGTAAACATTCATTAATTTATTTACGACGATTCCATTCCTCTTCAACCTTTTTGCATCACTCTCTGTCCTTCAGTCAGAAAACTCATGTGAGACTCACTCCATGCACCCCCCAGCCCCCTGCCCCCCCCCCGGCCCCCCAGCCCCCTGCCCCCCCGGGCTTCACGCCCGTTCTCATTGTCCCGCTGAAAAATGAGCGGGAATCTGTAATTATGAGCGATAGCTCCGCCTCGCCGTCCCCGGCCGTCCGCTTCCTCGCGCGAAGATTAATGGCCAACCGCAGGACAGAGCAGCACCTGTTACCGATTCATCAAAAACCCAGCCCGTATCGGGACTAAAAGCTGGCCAGTATCAAGACAAAAACCCGGCCCATATCGGGACAAAAAGCAGGCCCATATCAGGACTAAAAACAGGCCCATATCGGGACTAAAAACAGGCCCGTATCGGGACAAAAACCCGGCCCGTATTGGGACTAAAAGCAGGCCCGTATCGGGACTAAAAGCAGGCCCATATCGGGACAAAAAGCAGGCCCATATCGGGACTAAAAGCAGGCCCATATCGGGACAAAAAGCAGGCCCATATCGGGACAAAAAGCAGGCCGTATCAGGATTAAAAGCAGGCCCGTATCGGGACAAAAAGCAGGCCGTATCAGGATTAAAAGCAGGCCCGTATCGGGACAAAAACCCAGCCCGTATCAGGATTAAAAGCAGGCCCGTATCGGGACAAAAACCCAGCCCGTATCAGGATTAAAAGCAGGCCCGTATCGGGACTAAAAGCAGGCCCATATCGGGACTAAAAGCCAGCCCGTATCGGGACTAAAAGCAGGCCCGTATCGGGACTAAAAGCCAGCCCGTATCGGGACTAAAAGCCAGCCCGTATCGGGACTAAAAGCAGGCCCGTATCGGGACAAAAACCCGGCCCGTATCGGGACAAAAAGCAGGCCTGTATCAGGATTAAAAGCAGGCCCGTATCGGGACAAAAACCAAGCCCGTATCAGGATTAAAAGCAGGCCCGTATCGGGACAAAAACCAGGCCCGTATAGGGATTAAAATCAGGTCGATATCGGGACAAAAAGCCGGTCCTTAACTCTTGAATCTTGAATAATCTCGAATGCCAAACTTCAAACTGCTGACACATTCTTGAATGAGGAATTTATGAAAAAATGAAAGAATAATTCCATCTATATAAATGAAAAACTGAATGCAATGTAGCCTACGTAAATTTACCCAGATAAATTCATCCACCAGTATTACTCTTAGTAGTGGTAGCAGTAGCATGGCTGCTGGTGGTAGTACTACTACGTTACATTACCATTTCTTATCATAAGCCGAGTAAATGGCACTAGGTACTATATAAATATAGTTTAATATATATTTATATATATATAAATATATTAATAAGATCAGCCTCTTCACACACAATGAATCACCCAGCACAGCTGCCCACATCTGAACGCTGAATGTGCAGGTTTATACGCATGATAATTGCACTGAAACAGCACACATGGTTATAATTTAATCTGCCACTCTCCCTCTCCCGCCTCACTCTGATATCGATACTACCATCCATGGCTTACACTATCAGAATGCGTCTTGTCAAAACACAAATCTTCTGAAAAATATAGCTTTTTTACCCCCCGTTGTAAGAACTGCATATCAGCAATCGGGCATATAGAGCATTAGTGAGAGTATTAAATTAATTTCTATTCAACGTCCCTGACTCAGACAGTAAGCAAGACAACTCCTTTAACCCCTTGTTAGACCTAGCCCTCCATATTGTGAGACTCCAGAAAAATTCACAAATATGTTTAATAAAATTTTTTAAACATTTTTTTTAATGAAAGTAAACTAACTGGTTTACAAGTTCTATATATATATTTATTGTACTGAACATCTGCACAATTTATAGATTATTTTTGATGTGATTCCATGTAGCGGGACTGGAAATGGGTGCCAGACAGATTAAACACGCATTTAACTGAAGTGGCATTCCGCAGCCTCTGGCTGCTGGTCTTGATAAGAAAATGTTTGGGAACTCCTTCTTTGCAAAAAAAAATAAATAAAATTACCATAAAATAATTCTATGAGTGATTAAAAAAAAAAAAAAAAGATTTCAGTGATGGGAGAGTTTTTGCGAACGAATGAAAGTACGCCTGAAACACAACGACAGAACCGAAAGCAGAAGAGAGCGATGGCGCCGCGTGTGGAAATGGGGCAGAAATATGACAGACGCTCATTTCACAGCACGGCAGCACGCTGGAACGCAACGGAGAGGAGGGGAACGAAAATGAGCGACCCACGGGAGAAAGGGAGAGGGGAGGAGCACAGGGAGGGGAGGAGCACAGAGGAGGAGCACAGAGAGGGGCGGAGCACAGGGAGGGGAGGAGCACAGAGAGGGGAGGGGCATAGAGAGGGGAGGAGCACAGAGAGGGGAGGAGCACAGAGAGGGTGGAGCACAGAGAGAGGGAGGAGCATAGAGAGGGGAGGAGCACAGAGGAGGAGCCCAGAGAGGGGAGGAGCACAGAGAGGGGAGGAGCACAGAGAGAGCCATGCTTCCACAGGAGTGTAGGGGGTGCTACCCACTGCACCACCGTGCTGCCTGACAAAATTACATTATTCTATTTTTCCTGGGCCCAGGACAATAATATTTGCCAGAAATTCATAGATCATTTCTGATAGTTGGAGTTGGCTGAGGGTGAAAAAAATTAGAATACTTCTTGAATTCCACCAAAGCAAAAAAAAAGAGAAAAGAACCATGGCTGTAGGAGGAGAAACAGAGAGAATGACAGGAGGAAGGACATAGGGAAGGACATGAGGAAGGACAGAGGGAAGGACAGGAGGAAGGACAGAGGGAAGGACAAGAGGAAGGACAGGAGGAAGGAGAGGAGGAAGTACAGGAGGAAGGACAGAGGGAAGGACAGAAGGAAGAAACATGAATTTAGCTGAAGAGTGGACAGAGAGGCCAGAGTTACGCAGTGCATGGAACACTCACGCACCAGCTAATCAGAATAATTTCAGACAGAGTGAGTCGATTACTGTTCCCGCCATGTTGTTGTCTCGGCCAATCACGTCACAGAATGCCACAGAATCTAGTCTAAAGCTGGACGCTTTATTTTAGGTTTAACTAGTGAGTTGCAAGTTTTTTAAAATTTTATTTATTATTTTATTTTAGTCCTAAATCCCAGTACATGGATCCTTTGTGCATTGTTGTTTACTTTATTTTTTTTTTTTTTTTTTTTAAGCAGAAGTAAAATCCATACGCTCCTGCAGGTATCGACAGGACTGAGGATGATTCCTAGCATACGCTCCTGCAGGCATCGACAGGACTGAGGATGATTCCTAGCGTACGCTCCTGCAGGTATTGACACAAGAGGGATCATTCCAATCACATTGCAGTTATGGACACAACTGGGAATGTGTCTTACCACAAGCGCCTGTAGGTATTGACAGAACTGCAGATCATTGCTGTCATATTGTCCTGTACGTATTGACACACCTGAGGATCATTTCTACCACATGCCCCTGCAGGTATTGACAGGACACTGGGGATAATTTCACTTTTGCCAGCTCATTAACCCTCCAGTCCATGTTATATAAGAACTGAAAAAGCCATACAGACCTCCAGTCATACAGACCTCCACAATGCCAGCAGTGTCTGTGGTATCTAAACTCAGACAGTGTATCAGGGTCTACAGAGCTTAGAAGAAATGTGGCTCTCTTACCTAACTGCCTCACCTTTCCCCCTCAACACACACACATACACACACACACACATACACACACACACACACACACACACACGCACACACACATGCACACACACATGCACACACACATGCACGAGCACGCACACACACACATACACACACACACATGCACACACACATGCACGAGCGCGCACACTTTCATGCGCAATTCAAAATGCTTTGTTGGCAAAAAACTTCTAAAACACACATCTGTATAAACACCTACTGTTATTCCAATAGTGTTAAAAATAGCAATAAACTAACAACAACAGCAACATCAGCAGTTGCAGTATCTCTGTCACACACAATGAACTCAGCAGGCTGTGTTGGCACAGAAGACACACAATGCATATACACGAACAAAGCCATAAGGCATAAAAAACTACTGTCTCTTTCATAGTTCATGCAGAAATAATAACAAAAAACAACAATTTTAATAGTCAATATGTCTCTTTCTTTATGGCAGCCGCTGTATGAAAATAACATTAACAAACATATAAAAGCTGCATTTCTTCCAAAACATATCAATAACCAGACTAGGCGAATTACACTTATAGTAATCAAACCACTTGGACTCATTATTTTTTAAAATCGTATCTATTTATGTATTTATCTTATTGATCTTCAGAATCTCTTTTGATAGGGCCATCTGAGGTTCACACACATACATTATGATTTTTTTTTATTTTTTTTTACATTTATGGAAGCAGCTAAATTTGAGCACCTTTTTATTATTACTGTATTGTCTTGGGATAATCACGGTAACCTTGCCATATTACAAACAGGGATTTAAACTCACAACCTTTAGGTTACTGGCCTGGGTCATGAACCATTAGGCTACTGACACCTCCGCCCACATGCAGAGGTGTTCTCTGATTGGCTGATCATTTTGGCCAATAGCACCATTTCCACCCTGGACTGTGTACAGCTGAACTGGCACAGTGCTTAAACAGAGAGCGCAGCGTGAACATCACACTCACATTAATGCACATTTCGGCCACTGGATTACAGGAAACCCTTAAACTCTGTACATGCAGCTCTTACCCAGTCTCAAATTCACCCTTCATCTGCGTGTATCTGTGTGTGTATCTGTGTTTGTGGGTTGTTTTGTCTGTTTGTGGTAGAGAATGCTTGTGTGTGTATCATAATGGTATTTATTTTTATTAGATTATTCAGTTTTTAACATTACTTTCCTTTATGATATGTAGTTTCTGATTTGCATGTTCATTTGCATATGAATGAAGGTCTAATTTGGAAGTCTTGTGTGTGTGTCTGAATGTTTGTTTTTATGTTTATCTTTGTCTATGTGTATGTGTGTGCGTGCATGCATGCATATGCATGTGTGCGTGTATGCGTGTGTGTGCGTGAGTGCGTGCGTGGTTGCCTGTGAGTGCAGGCATGCGTGTACGCATGTGTGTGTGTGTGTGTGTGTGCAAGTACGTGTGTGTTTTTATCATCCAATTAAGCGCTGAGAAATGTTCCTTTTGTATGACACAGCGGCTCAGCGGGAACAGAGACGAGTGTGAATCTGTACAGCACACGGAAAGTCTGCAAACAGAATTCTTCAATGCTGCCCTTTTTATGTCAGTTCTGCAATTACAATGTGACTGACCAGATAAATGCACTGTGTCAGACAGAAGCCCTGAGACAGGACTGGATGGCAAAATGGTACAAAACAAAGAAAAGAGAGAGAAAAAGAACGAGAGAGAGGGGGCAAGAGAGAGTTTGTGTGTGTGTGTGTGCGCGTGTATGTGTGTGCGCATGCACGTTCATGTGTGCGCTTGTGTGAGAGCGTGTGTGTGTGTGTGTGTGTGTGTGTGTGTGTGTGTGTGTGTGTGTCTGTGTGTGTGTGTGTGTGTGTGCGCGCATGCACGTTCATATGTGCGCGTGTGCGAGAGCGTGTGTGGTTCATTGACATCTCTCCTGACAGTCTTCAAGGACAAAAAATCAGAAAATGCACTTGTGCACTGGACTGATAAATTTAAGTCTATGGATTCCACCGTCCTACCGCAGAAGCATGTCTGGAGCTTGGGCTGGAACAGACGACGAGCCGTGAGCAGAATAAGAGATTTAAAACAGAGGCATTGTGGGTACCGACCGGGACGTGTGACGGAGGGGGGCACCACTGGGGTTCGGGCCGAGCCCTGGGTCCAGACTGAGTCGGCACGTCCCCGTCAGGCCCAGATCGATGCGCATTAGGGGGAAATATTGCGCGATCTTTCGGAAGCCGGAAGCGCTGGCAGCGTGCCGGGCCCTCGTTAGGGTCGGCTGAATTAACGGACGTCGGAGATAACGGCGGCTCCTGCGCGCTAGCGGAGCCGTCCGTTACCCACAAGCCCCCGCGGCGTTGTGAAGGGCGCGTTTATCGCGGCGGCGTGTTTTGGACGGCTTCATTTTGGCACCGGGACCCGGGTTCCGTGAGCTCATTTCGCCCGGTTATGTCATTCAGAGGACAGGCCCCACGGAGGGGAGGGGAGAGGGAGAGAGAGGGGAAAAAAGCGATTACATATTTCAATATGCTAATTTTTCTCATGTATAGACATGGATTACCCAGCGGCCCTTCAGGGACATGTGGAGGTCCCCGGGCTCATGCTGGGGGGGGGGGGGGGGTAACAGATACAGAAACGGCAGAGTCAGCGACGGGGCCCCCGCCCCAGACTGGGCCACGCTGCGCCGGCCCCCAAAGCATCGTCGCCAATTGTGGCCTGACGAACGAGCCTTTCAGACGCTTTCCAAAACGAGTGTGTTTTAGGTCAATGAGGAGCTGGTAGCGCCCCCCGGCCCAGCAGTAATGAGTCACCGCGATGAGCTCCAGCTGGGGTGGAGATGGGGGGGGGGGGGCAGCGAATCAGCATCTGCCGCCGAGCGCGGAGCACGGCCGACTCCTCTCAGCGCTACTGCAGACGCCTCATTCATCTGCAGCCGGCCAGAGTCATCCAACAAGCCTCCAGGACGAAGTGTGTGTGTGTGTGTGTGTGTCTGTGTGAGGCAGAGTGTGTGTGAGTGAGTGTGTGTGTGTGTGTGTGTGTGCGTGCGAGTGTGTGTGTGCGTGAGAGAGAGAGAGAGGGAGAGAGAGAAAGAGTGTGCATGTAGGGGGGTGGTGTTCCCTGTTGTCCATTCTCTGGAGAGCAGAACTATAGATTATTTTAATGGTCTTCAGCCCAGCGAGATTTGAGAGGCCATGATGGGATTTCTCTACCTCTCCCTCTCTCTACCCTATCATTTCCTCTCTCCTTCTCTCTCTTCCACTCCATCGCCTTCTTTCTACCCTAATGCTTCCCTCCCTCTCTCTCTCTCTACCCACTCTCTTTCTGTCTCTCTACCCTCTTTCCCTCTCTGCCTTTCTCTCCCTCTACCCTTTCTTTCTCTCTCTCTGCCTTTCTCTCCCCCTACCCTCTCGCTTTCTGTCTCCCTGTCTCCCCTAGTCCCCCTCTCTGAGCTAAGCTGTTAGCTCATTCCCCAGGCAGATGGGAGTTAATGTCTGGGTGACCCATTAAAACTGCACTCTGAAGGGAGACAAGAGCAGGCAGCAGCAGCACTGCTGAGGGGGTGTTCCCCACGGAGGGGGGGGGGGGGGAGGGCTGCGGGAGTCTGTCTACACATACCTGGCCTCACCAGAGAGAGGAAAAACAATCACACACCCACACCTGTGGACAGGTGGAGGAATTACACACACCTGTGCAATAAGTGGAGCTTCACCTGTCACTGATTTAACTTTTTTTTAAGCCCATGGCTTAGACCGACTGTACACGAGGTGTTCAGGAAGTCCCCGCTTTATAAATCCGCAGATGTACCTCAACTTTATTTGGCTGCTGCGTTGAACATATTCCGTTGCAAAGCACAAATCAAACTGCCTGAAGGAAATCTTATTAAATGTTAATGTTCAACATTAGCTAATCTCCCACAATAGAACTTGAAGACGACATTAACATGTCAATTTTCAAATAAACATTTTCAATTTTCAATTCAATCATCAGAGAGAGAGAAAGAAACAGAGATAGAGAGAGACAGAGAGAGCGAGAGATGTGCAGTACTGATTCAGTCTCAGTAGCCCAGAGCCGACGCCTGTTGCTTCCCCCTGTTAATAATGGGTCACAGCTATCAAAGACAGGAGGACTGTCCTGAGAGATATGCGTGATGACGCTGCATCTGAAAGCAGCTGTGCTTCCAATGCCCGCCTGGTGAACTTGAGCTGGATGCTGTGGTGTCCCTAGGTGCAGTTACACAAATCAGCCACCGGGGGGAAAAAAGGGGCAATCTCCAAAAAACAACCAGTGCGGCGACTTCAACGAGGGAGGAAAAAATTCTTTCTTGATTTATTTTCTGAGCTCACGGTCTTTTCCTGTGTGACTTTCACTGCTCATCCATTTATGCACAGCTGCAGGGAAACAGAAGCAGGTCAGATTCTGCATCCTGCTGAAGGGTACAACAGCACTACCCGCCCAGGACCTGAATCTGCTAGCTGTCCCACAGCTGAGCTCCATCACAGGACCAGGAGACGGTCTTCCCATCTTACTTTCTATTTCTGTGTGTGTGTGCATGTGCATGTGCATGTGTGTATATGCGCGTGTGTGTGTGCGCACGCGTGCGCAAGTGTGTGTGTGCGTGCGTGCGTGTGTGTGCATGTGTGCATGTGCATGTGCGTGTGCGTATATGTGTGTGTGTGTGTGCGTGCGTGTGTTTGTGAGTGTGTGTGTGTGTGTTTATTCATGCACACCCATGTGTGTGTATTTGCGTATTCAAATGATCTAGTTGTAAAATCAGTCGAGCATAATCAGTTAACCTAAACCGCTGCTTATATTATATGATGGAATCCCCTCTTGTAACCTGCCAGGAACCCCCCAGACCTGCAGCAGTGCATTTGGGGGGTGGGGGGGGGGTGTCTCAGTGCTGGAGAACCATTACACTCAGAGCGTTCCCGTGGAGACGGCTTCATTCAGCCCTGAGAAAAGAGGGCGGATCCCAATTACACTTCACAGATAGAGGCCCGTCTGGTGCGCCGGGGACGTCGCAAGACGCCTCCTCATCAGGACAAAGACCAGGCCTTACCCTCAATAGGGAAGGGGAAAGAAGAGACACAGGAGAGAAGAGAGAGAGGTGGAGAGAGAGAAAGAGAGAGAGAGAGAGAGAGAGAGAGAGAGCGAGAGAAATTGAATGGAATTGAATTGAGAGAGAGAGAGAGAGAGAAGTGGGGAGCACAGTGACACCGGGTGCAGTCTATAAACAGAGATCCTGCGCAGTGTGATGGTGTTACTCCCATATTCTCAGACACTTAGCTGCTGTCAGTCTCTCTGAACGTGGAGAGAATCTCTGCCTACACACAGCCAAAGAGCCAGGCCTCTACAGCCACCCGTCTGGAACAACACAACATATTACCTGTCTCTGTGTCTGTGTCTCTGCCTCTCTCTCTCACACAATCTCACATGCACAAACAGAGACAGACAGACACACAGGCACAGAGCTAGACACACACATGCACGCACACGCACACACACACACACACACCACTCTGACCCTCTCCACTGTCTGAGTACGTAAGGGCAGGGAATGTTAGCAGGATGGGAGCAGGCAGCATAGGTCCCGTCCTCAAGCCTGCTATCATGAAGGGGCGGGAAGTGGAGCAGGTCACTCACTTTAAATATCTGGGAACAATCATTGACAATAAACTCACCTTTCAGACCAATGCAGACTACATTTACAAAAAGGCAAGGCAGTGGCTCTCTCTCTCCTCAGGAAACTGAGGAGCTTCAATGCCAGCAAACACACCCTGACCGTGGTCTACAGGTCACTCACTGAGAGTGTTCTCACCCTTAACATTGTCTCCTGATATGGGAAACTCGCAGTTGGACACAGGAACAAGCTGACCCAGGTGGTCAACCAGGCCAGCAAGATCATTGCAGACAAACAATTGCAACTCCAGGACCTATACAACCGGTCCACAACCAAAAAGGCAACCCAGGTCTATAATGACCCCACCTACCCCCCTCACTCATTATTCCAGCTGTTGCCATCTGGCAGGAGACTCAAGGTCCCACTAGCCAGGAAAAATGGGTACAAGAAGTCCTTTGCGCCCTCTGCTGTGGCCATTCTAAACAGAAACAGAACAGAATAGCCCCCCCACCGCCCATGAGCATTGCTGCTGCTGAAAATGTATTTTATGTATTTTACCTGTTTTTTACTTTCTGTTTTTCACTGTCTGTTTTTCACTGTGCTGCCAGAATGCCGAAAGCAAATTTCCATTTCACGTAAATGTAATGGACAATAAAGTTTTCTTATCTTATCTTACTATCCCTTCTTTGCTCTCTGATTACAGACAGAGGCTGTTTGGGTTGTGCTGAGCCTGGCCGCTAACACACCATCACACCAATACTGCCGCCAGAGTGCATGTGCTTACCCTCCAAGCCACGAGATGGCGCTCTAACTGGTCGGTCTGCTAGTTTTTTGGCCCTTTGTCTAAGTTCAGTGTTAAATCAGAACTGCAGGACACTCCTTTGTTTTTAATATATGATTTCATTTAGATCCCTTCACAGGAATCTGAAATAATATAGAAGAGAAGTGCTTGAGCTGACATTTGTCCTCATAGCTGGCGGGTCCATGGGGTAGTAGGACTTTCTTATAAATGCCAGGGGTGTCAAAAGTCCTGCACCTGAGTAAAGGTAAAGTAAAGGTTATTGAGGTGCGATTATTATTGTTATGATCTCCCACAAAGACTGTCTCCTCTGGAGAGGCAGGTTTGAGAAATGAGCGAGAAACGGCAGCCTGCCAAAAATAAAAGCACAGACGCGCCCCCCCCCCCCTCCTCCCCCCACTCCACCCCTTTTCCCTTCCATGCTAATTAATTAATTCATTTATTCTATTTCTTCCCTGTAATTTGCCACAATTGGTCATGATTAGGAAGCAGGATTAATTAGTCCATGATGAGTACTAACGATCAGCATCCCAACTCCAGTAAACCCGTTAACAGCAAAGTGATTACTGTGCTATATATTCCGCCATCTTGGAGCAATTTGTTCCCCTGCCTTTGGAGAGCAGGGTGGCAATCAATATCATTTACATAGTTCTCCCGCTGCACTTTCTCCCACACTCTCATAAATTGAACATTCTCAAATCTTTAGATCATGGCCGCCAAGGAAAGGAAAAAAAAAAAAAAAAAAAAAATATATATATATAAATAATAAATAAAAACACAATTACAACCTTAAGGTTGCTGGAAGATCCATGATGTGGGATTCACATCAATTCAAGCAGAATGATTTTCCCATTAATAAAACTTATGCACGGGGGGGGGGGGGGGTGCTTGGGGTGACATTATAGCATGCATGTATTATCCAAGTCACTTAAATTACTGTTCGGCATTAAAGAATAATCACACTTGTGTGCGTAACGGCTCAAATAAATAAAAGAACTGTGTAGTACAAAGATGGAGGAAGTTGGAGACCGCTTGGAAGCTGATTTACTGTGTGCCAGGAAGCCGTTGGCTGAAGCAAACACACACAGGCAGCGGAGTCATAAAAAATAAATAAATAAACACACGGAACGGTCACGCTTGAAGTCGATATCGAATGAATCGCTGCCTGTAGAAAAAATGGAGAAAAAAACACGCATGGAAAATGTGGACTTTTCCGGGTATACTCTGGGTATAACATCGGTAATGACAGGAATATGGACTTTTCCGGGTATACTCCTGGTATAACATATGTAATGACAGGAATGCTAATCACTATGGAAACGCAGTGACTGTAATGGGACCCATAAGTCCAGGTCAGCTGAGTGAGCTCACTGCTGCTGTTAATAGTTAATTACCAGTTTGGATGATGAATGGACCAGATTAACAGAGGCAGGTTAAATAATAAATTAAAAAAGATTACCTGCAGCTACTGTGCTTATTGACCAAAGAAACCTCTGGTTTTCTGAGGAAATACCTGTGCTGGCAGCGGCCCAGTGCTGTTAGACCCCCCCCCCCAGAAACATATGAATATGTATTTACCTTTTTTTGCTGCAGCAATTCGGCCAGAGATTGGTCAGCCGTAGGCCTAACTGTAGGTTTACCAAAATCAAACGTTTGGAACATCATTAAGACGAAAGAGACCATTGGCGATCTCAGTGATCACGAAGGGCCTGGTAGGCCAAGGAAGACCTGTGCAGCTGATCACTGAAGAATTCTCACCATAATGAAGAAAGACCACGGAACACCTGTCCGACAGGTCAGAAACACTATTTAAGATGCAGGTGTGGATGTGTGACTACTACCGTCTACAGAAGACTTCATGAACAGAACTACAGAGGCTACACTGCAAGATGCAAACCACTAGTTAACCGCAAAAAACAAGATGGCCAGGTTGCAATTTTCTGTGACGTACCCAAAAGAGCCTCCAGAGTTCTGGAAAAGGTCTTGCGGACAGATGAGACAAAAATGGACTTGTATCAGAGTGATGGGAAATACAAAGTGGAAAAAGAACAGCCCAAAATCCAAAGCATCCCCCTTCATCTGTGAAACATAGTGAGGCTCTTATGATTTGGGCATGAAAATACCCATAGATTAAAGCTGAGAATGTGCACTTTAACCACATGTGAATTATCTGATGTATAAAGTTATATTGACCCACCATAAACCACCAAAAGATTTATCCTCAAATCATAGCTCATGCCATATGATTCAGAGTCAGGTATGTAAGCTTTTCACTTTCACCAAAAACAATAAGCAGGAACAAAAAATAAAAAATAATAATAACACAAATAAAAAATGAACTATGGTCTCTCATAATAGCACCATAGCAAGACTTCATCACCCGGTAACAAGGAAGCAGCTCGTTTCCAGAGTTTCCTCAGGCAACACAGCTAACGCGCCGCAGCTAGCAGGCTTACAGATGTTACTGGGGGTAGCACTGGAGAGCAGTTCATATTAAAATTAAATGAGATGCCATTATCTTATTTGGAAAATTACAGCAGAACAACAGAAAGGCACTTCGGAATAGACCCCAAGTGAGCGCGCAAATGGGAAGGAGCAAAAAAAATAAATAAAACTTTCATTAACGTTCCACAGTCTGAACAGGAAACAGGGGACGAGTGTCCAGCACTGCTCCACAGTGACACTGTCCATACCTGCACACAAACAGGGATGCACACGAGCACTTTAATAAACACACCTTCAGTTCTCTTAGTCTTTTCTCATATCGATCATCCAATCTAAAGCGGGGGGGGGGGGGAGGTTAAACTAGCAATGTCAATGCTAGTAGTCAAGTCTGAGTGTGAGGTGCATCTGTGTAAGTGAGATACTCTAGTAGACACCAGTCACCAATAAATACCAAGGCTTCCCATATGGAAAAAAGATACATGGAAATATATGGGAAATACATGCATGGACTTATTTACTTACATGTGTAATAAATACATGTTATTTTTTTACATAATATAAAGGGTATTTACATGTATGGTAAACGTATGAATGCAAATGTACAGATATTGTTTATGATGTACAAAAAAATTATATATTGCTGACATGTATTTAGGCCTACATATTTTCAAAAATAATATGTATGTTGCACATATATTGCACAATAGAATTTAGCATTTCTCGCCATATATTTATATATATATATATATCTTTTCCATACAGGTTACTCACATAACTCAGCAGTCCTCTGAGCACACATTATCGTGGTGCTCAGTAGTGCATCGCTTGTGCTCCTTGCACCACTGAACTCACAAATGAGCACAAACGAGCAGGTGTAGTGAGCACTGTGTGCAGACTGCAGCCCAAGCGTGGGATTCTGCACAGTGCTGTGCAGACTGCAGCCCAAACGTGGGATTCTGCACAGTGTGGTACAACAGCCGTGTGGAGTCTGCAGTGCTGTCAGACTGCAGCCGGTGATTCTGACAGTGCGCACAGACTGTCTCGTGTAACGCGTGTTGCGCAGTGAGTGTGCTATAGAGCCTGCTGCCTGTTTAGCCTGGTGCTTTCATCTGGTGCGCAGACATCACGACCCAGGAAGTGCTTCCCACCGCAGTTTCAACAAGGAAGTCTTTCCCTCAGAGTGACCACATCACCGGAGACATATCACCGTTTCTAAAAACATCAGCAAGTTGAGCGGCCTTCATCACTGGTTGCCCCAGCAACCACCCCTCCTCCAAAGTCACTGAAACCCTGGAAGGTACCCTGACATGTGGCCCAATCTGCAGGGTGGCCAACTGCCGAGCCACCCCCCCCCCCACCCCTGGACGAGGGTTTATTCCCTGCTGTAGCCCCCTGCGAGTTATTGAACTGTTACCCTCCCTCTCTGCTTTCCTATTTCTGCAGTCTGGAAAAAGCAAAAATAGGAAGAGAGAGAGTGGGGGCCTGTCCGTTGTCCTTTTTCCAAAAAAAGTAAGTAAGGAAATAAAGGAGAGCAGAAAGAGGTGTGGAAACCAGGGAAATGGCAGCGCAGCGGGCTCTGACCCACAGTGTTAGGAGAGGGCCTGAGAGGAGTCAGGGCTGGGGGAGGGGGGGCAGACCCCCGTGCTGATAGCGACACACTCACACAGATCAGCAGACACTCACCACCGAGCGCCACACACACTCACACACACGCACGCACACACATGCGCACAGCAAATACAGCACACACACACACGCACGCAAACACACACTCATGCACACACATGCACACACATGCGCGCACACACACAGCAACTACAGCACACACACACACGCACGCGAACACACACTCATGCACACACACACACGCACGCACACAGCGCAAACAGCATGCACACACCCACACACACACAAACTCATGCACACACAGAGCAAACAGCACACACCCACACACACACACAGTCATGCACACACACACACACACACACAGTCATGCACACCCACACACACACCCATGCACACACACACAGATTTCAGCCCCCAGAATAAAGACAAACAAACACACTCACAAAATACACACCCACGCAAAAAAAACTTTATAATTCGCACTCTCCCCGATCCCCATGTTGCCGCTCACATATAGAGATAATAACCACTGTTGCTATGAGGAGGCAAGCGGCAGAAGAAGAAAGAAAATAACTCAAATTGAAACGCAGGACCAATTGGAAAATCAATGTCGCTGCGCAACTCCTATTGAAATCAGAGCAGGAGCTGCTGTGTGGACGGGGCGAGAGCAAAGCAAACACACTGGGCCCAAATGAAAGGCGCATCGATCGGGGATCCGAACCGGACCGGTGAAGGGCGATGTGAGGAATGTTCCTGGCACACTGGGAACAGGAGCAGAACAACCGCCCCCCTCCCTAATCGAATAATTACCAGCTCGTCACCAGCCTAGGCATCCAGGGCCTTGGCAAAGGCGCCCTCTCTCTGTCTCTCTCTGGCCCGGCCTGGCGAGCTGTGCCCGTTTCCCCCACCGCAGCGCCCAACGCACGGCCTGGCCAATGGCAGCACGGGCCAACCCGAGCCCGTTTGTGGAGACCATGGTTTCTGCCAAACATCTGGGGCTATTTGGACCACAGTTTGGTAATAAAAAAAAGAGTTTCCTCCCCAGCAGCTATGCACTTTAACATGGGCACACGTACACCTCACTTCCACTGTGGAAAGGGGGGTGGGTGGAGTCTTCCAATTCCTTTTTCTAGAACCTCATCAAGAATGGAGTATGGTAATTCCTGGCTTCCCCCACCTGTCTGTCGGTACAATTTCACAGCTGATGAAATGTAGCCCAGGCCGCAGAGAGTACCTGTATCTGGCCCATATTACCAGTTTTATTTTTATTATTATTTTTTAAATCCCGAACTACGTGGGCTCTCCACGGTTGCCGAGATACGCCAGCAGCCTCTCCCTGGGCGATCGTTCCTCCGTTTCATTCACTCATGGGAAATATGTCAGACTTCCTGCTGGCTCGCTCTCCCCGCTCGCTCGTCCCACTCTCCCCGCTCGCTCGCTCACCCCACTCGTTCTCCCCACACGCTCGCTCTATCCCTGCTCTCTCGTCCCACTCTCTCTCCCTGCCTACTCTCTCTCCCCTCTCGCTCTCCCCGCTCGCTCTCTCTCCCCTCTCGCTCTCCCCGCTCGCTCTCTCTCCCCGCTCGCTCTCTCTCCCCTCTCACTCTCTCTCCCCGCTCGCTCTCTCTCTCCCTCTCGCGTTCTGCTCACTCTCGCTCCCTCTCCCGCTCTCTGCCCCTCCTCCTCTCTCTCCCCGCTCGCTCTCTCCCTGCTCGCTCTCTCTCCCCTCTCGCTCTCCCCGCTCGCTCTCTCTCCCTGCCTGCTCTCTCTCCCCTCTCGCTCTTCCCGCTCGCTCTCTCTCCCTCTCTCCTGCTCTTCTCCCCCTGCTCCCGCTCGTTCCCCCTGCTCGCTCTCTCTCTCCCCGCTCGCTCTCTCTCCCCTCTCGCTCTCTCTCCCCTCTCTCTCTCCCCGCTCGCTCTCTCTCCCCTCTCGCTCTCCTCGCTCGCCCTGCTCGCTCTCTCTCCCCATCCCCTCTCGCTCGTTCACCCTGCTCATGCTCCTCGCTCGCCCACCCCACTCGTTCTCCCCGCTCGCTCGCTCTCCCCGCTGGAGCTCGGCGGGCGGCCGTTCTGAGCACTTTTAGGGTGCTTTTTTATGTGGAGAGAAATCAATGGGGATGTCAAAGACTTTATTTCTCCCTCATTAAAAACCTGGGGTGGTTTTTCTTTTTAATCTATCAGTGTTTAAAGGGGACTCTGACTGTAGGAATGAACAAATACAAACAGAACTCCCCCACTCTTGCTATCCAGTTTATGTTGACAAGTGAACTGAAGAACAAATAAAATGAACCCATGTGTCTCGCCCCCCCCAGTCAGAAACTTTTTTACATTTTATTTTGAGTAGTATAACAACACAGCTCAGTACACTGCTCCTCTGTGTGCCCTGTCAATCACAGCCCCCTGTCTGGGAGCAAGGCACTATGGGAAGGCCTGTAAGCTGGTCACAGTACTGCCACTCAGTCACCATACCTGTCTGTAAATGTCAAAAGATCGGTTTGCAAACCTTATTCGGCTTGTATCTCAGTTTGTGTGTGTGTGTGTGTGTGTGTGTGTGTGTGTAAGCTCATATTTCTCATGCAGAGATGCAGTTCCATCTCTTTGACAAACGTCTGGTTGCAAAAAGCAAATGTCAGAGTCGTCTCTGTTCCGAATGTGAAACAGAACTCTCCCATAAAACATGCGCGTGCATGCATAACCACAGGTAGGGAAACACCATTTTAAAAAGTACACACTACCACTCTATAGCATTTCTATTACACTACCACTCTATAGCATGTCTATTACACTACCACTCTATAGCATGTCTATTACACTACCACTCTATAGCATTTCTATTACACTACCACTCTATAGCATTTCTATTACACTACCACTCTATAGCATTTCTATTACACTACCACTCTATAGCATTTCTATTACACTACCACTCTATAGCATTTCTATTATACTACCACTCTATAGCATTTCTATAACACTACCAATCTATAGCATTTCTATCACACTACCACTCTATAGCATTTCTATTACACTACCACTCTATATTATTTCTATTATACTAACACTCTAGAGCATTTCTATTATACTACCACTCTATAGAATTTTTATTGTACTACCACTCTATAGCATTTCTATTACACTACCACTCTATAGCATTTCTATTACACTGCCACTCCATAGCATTTCTAGTACACTACCACTCTATAGTATTTCTATTATACTAACACTCTATAGTATTTCTATTACACTACCACTCTATAGCATTTCTATTATATTAACACTCTACAGCATTTCTATTAGGCTATACTACCACTCTACAGCATTTCTATTATACTACCACTCTATAGCATGTCTATTACACTACCACTCTATAGCATTTCTATTACACTGCCACTCTATAGCATTTCTATTACACTACCACTCTATAGCATTTCTATTACACTACCACTCTATAGCATTTCTATTACACTACCACTCTATAGCATTTCTATTACACTACCACTCTATAGCATTCTATTAACTACCACTCTATAGCATTTCTATTACACTACCATTCTATAGCATTTCTATTACACTACCACTCTATAGCATTTCTATAACACTACCACTCTATAGCATTTCTATTACACTACCACTCTATAGCATTTCTACTGTACTACCACTCTATAGCATTTCTATTATACTACCACTCTATAGCATTTCTATTATACTACCACTCTATAACATTTCTATTACACTACTACTCTATAGCATGTCTATTACACTACCACTCTATAGCATGTCTATTACACTACCACTCTATAGTATTTTTATTAATATAAGCAGCACACCAGCCTAGAGGTATCTGAATTTACAGCTGTCCACTCAGAGCTTGGTATGTACCCCCTGCTCGCAGGAGCGAAGCCCTTTCAGAGCGCTGTCACATCGCGAACTGAGTGAAATTTAAACAATCGCAGTTAGCAAAACACAGGTGACAGAAAAAACACAAAATATCTACCCACTGTCGACATTTGTCAAATGCCACAGGGGACCGTTACTCCCCCCCGCTGGGAAACAGATCCCCTCACACCTGACATTCAGCAGCACCTCTGCAAATCCCCACACAGGACAAGGGTGCAGCAGCACGCCTGAAATTCCTTACAGGACAAGGTCAGCAGCACCACTCAAATCCCCACACAGGTACAAGTCAGCAGCTGGCACGGCCGAGCTGTCATATTCAGTACGAGTCATAGCACGGGATTACTACCAGGCCTGCTTCTCGTACGCCGGTTAATAGATTCTTTGCTCCACATGCGTGTTCGTATTTATGTAAGGACGCCTAAATCTGAGCGCAGATTTACTGTGTCCCCCAGCCCTGCGGCATGTGCAGTCCCATACCTCACGCTTTTCTCATTTATTTTTTCCCCCAGTGATGGAAACGTAAAGACCGAAGGGACGCGTGTTCGCACGCGCACAGACTCAATATGTTCATTAAATACTGAGCAGGCGCCTGCTTCTGTCCTGGGGGGCTTCCTTAGTCATCTTAAATACTGCTTTTCCCCTCAGCAATAATCTCACACAGTGTGCTCCCACTGCATCAGACTCACCAAGCACACAACACACCTACCGCAGACACTACCACCAAGCACACACACATACCACTCTCAGCCACACACACACACACACATGCACATTTAGCCACACACACATGCACACACACACACACACACACGCATGCACACACACACACATGCACACTCAGCCACACACACACACACTCACATGCACACACAAATGCACACACACACACACATGTACACGCATGTTCACACTCACACATGCACACACACACATGCACACACACACAAAACAGAAAAATCAAGTCGCACTTTGGGTGATCAACTACAATTCTTTGGCCTTCGAAACACATGAGCCTTTAAAATTAGACCTTCATTCATATGCAAATGAGCATGCAAATCAGAAACTACACATCTTAAAGGAAAGTAATGCCATAAACAAATAATCTAATAAAAATACATACAATTATGGTACACACACAAATACACCCTCCCACTAACACAAACAAAGCAACCCCCACACACACACACACAGATACAGAGGCACAAGCACAGACAGACACACACACACACACACACACACACACACACACACACTAACACACATACACAAATACACACACACACACACACACACACACACACACAGTGGCCTGGTATCCATCCAATACCATCTCTAATTAAATTAAATAATTAAGTGCCAAGTTGATACAAACAGCGGAAGCCCATGAATCTCCAGTGGGGGGGCTGTGTGGATATATTGGGAACTCAGATCCATTTTAATTTAGTTGACACTTTTCATGCTCAGGCTTTCCCAGCACAACGGAGATGCTGACACTGGAGTGTGTGGAGAAGACCTGCGTTTCAGTCTCCAACACCACTTAGCGCTCACAGTGTGAGCTAAGTCGCCTCCAACACCCCACCCCCACCAGGAGGTCCTCTTTCAGCAGATCACCCCCCCCCCCTTCTCCCCCCACGCCCCCCTCCCCCACAGTTTCTGTCCAATATCAGAAACAAACATGGCAAAGGACACATTTGATTCACAGAACCATTGCTAACTCCCACCCCCCAAACTAAATCCAGAGCTGACAGGAGCTCAGCCCACCTGGAGCGTAGATCTCCAGTGCTGATGGGCTCTCCAGACCAAAACACCCGTGTTTATCGGCATTTACGCCCCCCCCACGCCCCACGCCCCCCCCCCCCCCCCCACACGGGTGGAGGCCGCACCACCTTTAATGGCGGAATCTGCTCCCTGCATCTCTCTGTAATGGAGACAGATTTTATGTACCAAATGGTTTGTCTTTGGTTAAAAGGCACTGACATTTAGAACAATATTAAAAAGCCCGTAAAGTCTACCGGGCCCCTAAATCCCGGTTTTAACGGCCCGGGACACCGCTGCGGGGCGATTACAATCTGCACCCTCTCATTCCCTTCCCCAACTTTTTTTGGCAGGATCCACAATGCACTGCTTCTCTGATTTTAGGGTCCATTCCGTTTCCTTATTGAGTTTTCACATTAATGGAGACTAAATAAAATGGTACATTACTGGTATAAAAAAGAAAAAAAAGAACAGCAGAGGTAAGTTTTTTTTTTTTTTACTCATAACCTCTCATAAGTTATGCGTTAAATAATTAATCCCTTTTGTGCTGTGATTGTAAATATTTTGTTTTCCTATAAAGCCCATGATACAAACGGCAGCGGCTGGGACCTGAACAGCGAGTGAGAAGATGTGAAATGAGAAGGCTGGTGTCTCGAGGGCACGCGTTCATCCTCCAGGGTTAATTATATTTGCGTAAGCTGCGTGCGTGCCATGCTCAAACATGCAATATGCACACATACTTAAAATGACATTTAATCGTTTTTTTACCTCTGTGTATTAATGTACAACTGGAACAATTCAGTTCATACTGAATATTGCAGCTAAAATTAATTCATTTAAATTATATGGAGAAACTAAAATTAGGTTAGTTTCCTGGGAACACATAATCAAGAGTCTGTCTTTCACACCCCCCCCCCAGTGAGCGATTTTAATCCACCCCACAACCCATTTAACCGCGCAGAGCATTAGCCAGGCGGGCGGTGATCTGCGGCGTCACCACGGCTGCCCTCCACCCCCCCCCGATCCAGGCCATCGCTCCGTAACCCAGGGAAACGCAGGCCTCCGACCCGACGCGGCGCAGATGGCGCTCAGTGCTCCGAACAGCGTCCCACAGGCGATCGGCTAACGCACCGGAGAGCAGGGGCCGTGACGATCTCCAGACCTGAGATCCGTCTGCGTTCGGCACGGACTCTGTGCTTGGATCTGGGTGGTCTGACGGTTCGGCACGGATCTGGCTCGGATCTGGCACGGATCTGGCTCGGATCAGCTGCGGTTCTGGCGAGGTTCCGGAGCGGTTCTGGTGCTACCAAAGGCACACACACGCTTCGTGGCCTGGCGCGCGTGTCATCAGCATTCACCATGCCGTGGGGCTGCTGAGGAAGACAGTTTATAGGGACACATGGACAGCACTGTTATTACAGGAGCTGACAGGAAGTCCATGTGCAGTAATGAGGTTTCAGTGGGAGACAGGAACTCCCCACGCAGGAAATAGGACCGCAATCACACCTGACCTACGCGCTGCGAAAATATAGTAGCGCAGGAGCACATTTAAGGAAAATTGTATTTTTTCCAAATGCCATCTCCCCCGCATCTTCTCTCCACTCTCCCGTCTGCGAGGAGCACTGCAGATGGAGCGTGTGCAGCCATCCTAGCGCCAGTGAACCGTGCATTTCCCCCCCTACAGACCAGATAACACTGCAGAGGAGGACAGCCAATGCCGAGGAGCCAGGCGCTCACTAGCCACAAACAGTAACCAGGGGGTGCCTGGGGCATTTATCCAGGAAGGGCGAATGAGAGTGGCAACTCACGGAGCCTCGGCCCACGTCGACCCTCGCGAGCCCTGCTGGAACAGCGACAGATCCCCACCGTTACCCACGTCACCCGTTACCCACGTCTTTCTGAGAAACGCCTGCCATTTAGGATTCTGAATCAGAGTAAGCAAGCACTCAGGCGCAATTACATTTGAACGTTCCATCAAACTGACGCACGCAAAATGGAGCACAGAAAACAGGCCCCAGCGCAATTTCCACCGCGCTTGACAAATTGCCAAAGCTCGTCAATTAAGGTAATGTGCCTGAGAGCGCCCCCGGCTGGGCGTCGGCACGCGGGCGCGCTCAGATAGGCTAACCGGCGCGGCTTGCCGCTAATTAGCACGCGGGCGGAGTTTTACATATTCGCTCTTCGTTAACGGCGGGACGTGCTCCCACAGATGAGTTCGCTAATGGGCCCTCATCCTGGTCACGGGTCTCTCCAGGACTCAAACGCCAGCTCATGGGGGGCGCCGCAGACAGCCGGCTCCTCCTCGGAAGGTTCCGGATAAACAAACAGGACTTACCGCCGTCGACTCTGCCCGCGCGGCTCCCCCGCTGCACGTTCGCGGGCTGCTGATTTTTATAGATCGCTTCGCCAGGCTGCATTATTAGCCATGCTAATAAATCACAATGTTCCCCGATGTTATGGTCGTCTCAGTTGTTAAGTAAAACTAGGAAAATATTGAGTTCAAGTCAGACAGGCGCAAAGGGAGAATCCATTATTTTCATTTTGAGAGCATTAGCAAACTCAGATTATTATACTGCGCACTTTGCAGGGAAACTTGCAACGCAAAAAGGTGACCGCAGTTGTAACCGTGCCATGATTTCTAATACAGAAATAGCACTGCGTCCTCAGAAAAGGAGGCGCTGGAAATGGTCTCCAAGTCAATACTCGGTTTACTGCAGGCTGGAGTTGTGATTTTCCATTTAATTCTCAAAATGTAGTTACTGAAAACGATCTCAGAATATTTCTTCTGATCGCCGTCTAGAGAGAGGGGGAGTGCCCGCAAATATAAATCAAACAAATGCAAAACATGAATTAATTTACATTTAAAGTTAGAATACCCTGACACGCTGACTGTGTGTGTGTGTGTGTGTGTGAATATCTGACAAGACATGAGTGGCCCCATCAATTTCTCTGTTACCCCAGCCCTAAAAAGAAAACATCGCTTTTTTTCCCTTCAGTCTTGTAATGGATGTAAGCTGTAGGAATCTGTACTTCGGTTCTTATTAGCATAGCTAATTTGCATTAGCACTTCAGTGCTGTTGCATATATACTGTCTGGTTGGGAGTGTTGCTAGCCAGGTCTGGCCTAATTACTCGTATAAATCTGCTGAATGCACTCATGTTTAGCCTGCATTGTAAGTCTCTCTGGATAAGAGGGTCCACTAAATGAATGTAATAAAATTTAATATAACCTTCTATCCACAGTCTTGGTATTCAAATCCCACAACCAGGCCAGTGAAAAAAACAAAAACAAAACAAAACTAAAACAATAAATAAATAAATAAACAAGAACGCAACAAAGCTATTTTCAGTTGGGTGCAGAGCAGTCTCCATTGCATCACCCCAGATAGTATTCCTGTTTCTCCATCCTGGCAGATATCCCATCACATCCATTCATCCATTGTCTATACACACTTATTCTTGGGCAGGGACATGACAGGTGCTGGAGCCTATCCCAGAGTGCACTGTGCTAGAGGCAGGAATACACCCTGGGGGGCAGGTCACCAGTCCATTGCAGAGCACACACACCATTCACTCTCACACTCATACCTTTGGGGCAATTTAGCGTCTCCAATCAACCTACCTGCATGTCTTTGGGCAGTGGGAGGAAACCGGAGTACCCGGAGGAACCCCACGCGGACACGGGGAGAACACACAAACTTCACACAGAAATCTCCCCGCATTGGTAAAATCACAGAGTCCAAAGGTAAACAACATACCTGGGTAAGATAGCGCTCCATTCACCTGGAATAAGTTGCAACAAACCTTTAAGCTTGATATTCTGGTGACTGTGACTGTTTTTCTAGTTTTAGAGAAACTCATAACTGGCCTGATTAGCTTCAGTCGTGAATGTTCTTAGAGATGATGCCTTTTCATTTATATTCTGCCTATGCCTGATTCTAGTCTTTGATGTTCTATGAAACTCATGTTTTTTGGTTATTTTCTCTCTGCATATTTGCTTGTTTTAATTAGATTCTTATCTTTTAATTTGTAAACTCGACACACTGGAGAAAAGGGCTCTGGTCCCTCAATGTGTCTTCGGATTGTAAATAAACACTGAAGGAATCGGAAACACAAACCCATTCTCTGCTTCATTCTCCCAGTTTACAGCCCTACTATATCATATTACATTATATTATCCATCCATCCATTATCTATACTCGCTTATCCTGGGTAGGGTTGCGGGGGGTGCTGGAGCCTATCCCAGCATGCATTGGGCGAGAGGCAGGAGTACCTGGAGGACACCCACGCAGACACGGGGAGAACATGCAAACTCCACACAGAAAGCCTGGGATTCGAACCCAAAACCTTCTTGCTGTGAAGTGCCACTACACGACTGTGCCGCCCCTATATTATATTATATTATATTATATTACTATATACTTATTACATGTGGAAACATGATAGATTTATCATACTTCTCAAAGTCAGGGCAGGTCATGTACATGTACAAAGAGTGCAGGAAAAAATTCTAATGCGAACTACTCTTGTTTTTGACATAAAACCTTTGCCGATTGACTCCCTGAAATCTATTCTCTATTTGAATTGCTTTTTAATGTAGTTCACATTATGGCTGTCTCATACCCAACGCATAACAAAAACAAATCAACCACTGACATTTGATAGCAATACTGGCACCAGTAAGAATACTGATGCACCTCACATTATTGCGTTTAATGGACATTTGAACAGGCTAATGCACAAACTCAGATGATACAGGGACACTTGAATATGCATGTGTTGCATGCTAACTACTACCATTCAAGGTTCCAGACTAATAAACAAAGTTTTTGGGTCATTTGCTTGTCTTAACTTTCGTTATTAAGTGTGAAGTATAAACCAGTTTTTCCAAGTGAGAATGCGTTGAAGGAAAATATATTTTTGGGAAAATTTATTCAGTATGTTCTTAAATTCTGCATTAAATATTGTGGAATTATTTCACAACGAACCTGGCAATATGCCCCTTATTAAAGCCAACTAGTTTTGGGGAAAGAAAAGAGGCGAATAGTCATTTAAAAGATGGACCTAAACAATACGAGAGTACAGACTGCATCGCTCTGACGAGGCCTACCTGTATCAGATGGCAGACGATATCAGACTTGCTGAGCAGGGATGTGACGTTTCCGTCGCGGAAGCATGCATGACGAGCTGGCCTACTGCACTCTTTCCCAGACAGGAGACCAGCACGAGTGTCTCCACTTCCACACCTGCAGAACAAAACAAAAAGCAGCGGCACTGTATCGCATAAAGATGCATTTAACAGAAATCTGAGAAGTTTATGAAAACAGATCATCAGCAGAGACTGAGGCGTCACCAACCCTGTAATAGGAGGAGCTATCATGTGCTGTCAATCATCAGCATGTCAAACCAATCAAGAGACGGAAAGAATAAAAGAGGATTATTGATTTGAGGCTCTGATGTCACGTATGAGCTCCGCCCACTTTTGGGGTTCATCGCTAAAGCATGGAACCAATCGAATGACGGCCTGACTGCCTGACGCCTCGCAGGAGGGGACTGATGGAAAACATATTTGACTGGGGAATAGAAACATGACACAGAGGAGAACGAGGTGTGGGGGGTGGGGGGGGGAATCAGCCATGTGATAATTAACAAATGGTGACAAATGCAATTAAAATGTGTCAAACAAACTCACAAAGCAGCACAACAAGGCGCTGGCAGAACTCGGGGGGGGAGGGGAGCGGCAGCAAAGTAATGCTGATGCTCAGAACTGGAGGTGAACGGGGGAGATTCGGGGGAGGGGATTCTGCATTGGATTACAGACAGCAGTGGGGGGATCTGCATGTGGATTACAGACAGCAGTGGGATGATCTGCATGTGGATTACAGACAGCAGTGGGGATCTGCATGTGGATTACAGACAGCAGTGGGATGATCTGCATGTGGATTACAGACAGCAGTGGGATGATCTGCATGTGGATTACAGACAGCAGTGGGGGGGGGATCTGGGGGGGGGGCGGCGGAGGTGCGCTCTCCAGACGGGGAGCAGAATGGAATGGCGAAGCGGACGCCGTCATCGAGCCCAGCCTGGGAGTGTGAGGCCGGGGCAGATTGCTGCAGACAGGCTCAATCCACTTTATTCCCCGTCTTATTGGGTTATCGAGCCGTTTCACCACCTCTCCCTGCGGTCCTGCTGCTACACACACACACACACACATACACACACACTCAACTCACACACACCCATACGTACTACACACACGTGTACGCACGCACACGCACACGCACACACACACACATGCACACACACACATACACATGCACACACACACACACATGCGCACACACACCACACACAACATCACACACACACACAACACACACACATCACACACCACCACACCATAACCACACATACACACATACACACAAACACTAGCACGCACAACACACACACATACACCATACGATGTCACGTCACATCTGCAGTATCTAACTCAAAATTTCCTTTAGCTGACTCACAGCATAGCACTGGTGTATATTCTGCCTGCAGTGAGGCGTCAGGTGTGTAAGTGTTGCTCCCCCCCTCCTCCCCCCCCCCAGTTTGTACCCTTCCCTTCTGTCAACAGTCCTTGTGTCTTTGTTTTCTTAAACTTGAAATATCTCAGAAAAATGTGTCTTCTAAAGAAAGACATGTGAGGGAATAAGACATACAGGGGGCTTTGTGTTTCTGCAGCGGCAGAGAGGGGGTCAGACGTGCTCAGAAACGCGAAATCGCAGCGAGGAAAACAGCCATCGCCCGTCTTCATGCGCAGTTAATAACGCTGATCGAATGAAGCCAGCGGCTGAAGAGGCATGTCTGTCTCGCGATGTCTTCTTTCCCCTGCCAGAGAGCCTTTAAGTCACGCCGCTCGGCAAACTTCCAGTCACAAACTCGATGAAACCCGACCCGAGCGGACCACCCACCCTGCAAACACCGCGCAGACGGCGGTGGCGGCGGCGGCAGCCGACGGCGAAACGAAAAGCGAAATTGGCGGGATGGAAAATCGTTTGCCGTCTGAACCCACTGAGCGCCCGTCCTCCTCAGCGCTGGGAAAGGCAGCGGACGGATCCTGCATCTAATCTCTCTCTATGCCAAATTACACCGAGTGAAAACTGTGCTTTTTAAAAAAAAAAGAAGAAAGAAGTTAAAGAACAAATTAAAAAAAAAACCACTTAACACCGATTGGTAGGTGAGAGATTTCTAGGAATGTGATTTGCGGTTAATTCTGGTCTCATTGTTGCAGAACGCCTCAGGTCAGATACCCGCTAGATATCCGTGAGAAACTGTTGCGTATGACAACGTCTTCTGTAGAAACACGTGCTGGCCATATTCTCTATGAACACAAAACCACGTCCATGCACGGTGTCTCCTGCCACCTGTCCATGTTTCCTGGTTGCGTTGAGCATGCACTGTGCACACCGCAGTGTAAACACGACACTGGCCTACATATTGGGGCTTAGCCCGCACGCATGCACACTTTCAGAGAGTTCCAGTATGAGACCTCACTTCAGAGCCTGTCTGTTCCGGGCGCAGGAGTGCCGACGCGACCGCGTGGTTATTTGCAGAACGAGACGCGCGCGGGTGTTTTCCATCAGTCTGGGTAAATCAGACGCACGTTTGGACTCCGAGTCGGGCGGCTCTGTCGGACGGGCTTTCACCGAGGGGCCGAGCGAACGCCAGACCCTGGAAAGATCAGGGCACTCTCCAAAATGCCAGCATCGCAGAACAAAGCCGCTTTCCTCCGCTCTCTGGACACGGACGACCGTCCGGGGAAATCGATTCCGAACAGAAGTCAAATTCCAGCTCCCCGCGGCCGGCAGGCACACAGACTCTAAAGCTGCTGCTTCTGTTCGGGGGCCCAGATTTCAGAAGCTGTCAGAACCGGACAATGTGCGCGGCTGAGAGCAGTACCGCGAAAGGGGGGGGGGGGGGGCTGGGGGGTGGCAGTTGGGACCCGTGGCAGCCCGAGGGAGGGGGGTGCCGTTGCACACATTCCGACTGAAAACCAGCCATCTGGCAACCCTACCTGAAGTGCTGATGACTCACAAGAGGAGGACCACCAATCAGCGAGCAGCAGAACGCACTACACCCAGGATTAAACAGTAGTGTGTAAATTGTGTGTATGCACACACAGAAACACACACACACACACACACACGCACACACAGTGCGTAAGAACCATTTCCCCCATGTCAATCTGAACTACTGAACTGAGAGCATTCTAAACCCATGTGTGTGCAACACGCAGGTGTATGCTCTGGGCAGGTGTGTGCAACACGCAGGTGTGTGCTCTGGGCAGGTGTGTGCAACACGCAGGTGTGTGCTCTGGGCAGGTGATAATACAATTATGAGTAACAGTTCATATTCTTCTCACACATTGATGCCAAACCAAAATGCTCTACAGTCAGGAAAGAAAGAAAAGGCAACACACAAATGCAACTGAAAGTTCGGGACAAATATCAGCTGAATCCAGGAGGATGGGTTTGTTCTCAAGGGAGGACCAATCAAAACAAGGTTAAATGTTCAGTTAACCCAACCTGACGGACGTGCTCGACCGCATGAGAGATGAGGATCGCAAAACGCAGAACGCCGTCGAACATGCCCAGCGCAAGTGAGTTTGTGAAAATCACAGCTGTGGACTACTGAATGATTGCTTGTTTTCCGACACCTTTTCTACCACAAAATCAAACCGTTTTGTTCTGAGAACTTGGGAATGGTGCCGTTGCATCTGGCAAATGAGGCACAAAGACTTTTTGGCTCAGAGATGAAAAAAAATTGGATGTGATAACGCTTGACTGATGCCAACAAAACTGTTTCACCCCCTTCGTCTTATCCTGTAAATGTTTTGAGTGAATGAGGGCTGGATTTCCTTAAACCATAACGCACAGAGACTGCACTGTACTGGACCATAGAGATACGGCACACTGAGAGACTGTGCTGTATGACTGAGACACAGCACACTGAGAGACTGTGCTGGATGGCTGAGATACAGCACACAGAGATACTGTGCAGTAAGGCTGGTCTATTGAGAAACAGCACACAGAGACTGTGCTGTATGGCTGAGAACAGCACACTGAGAGACTGTGCTGTATGACTGAGACACAGCATACTGAGAGATTGTGCTGGATGGCTGAGATACAGCACACAGAGATACTGTGTAGTAAGGCTGGTCTATTGAGAAACAGCACACAGAGACTGTGCTGTATGGCTGAGATACAGCACACTGAGAGACTGTGCAGTAAGGCTGGTCTATTGAGATACAGCACACTGAAACCTCACATGAACCTGTCCCATGAGCCTTGACCTAAAGCACGTGAACACTATGTAGGTCCCCCTGAGGTCCGTCCCCCCCCCGCCCCGCCGAGATCGCTGCTCAGTCACCCGTCTGTAAATGGCCTGACTTCACATTCCCCGCGGCCAGGGGTGAGCGGCATTTCTCCCCGACAGCGTTTACCTTTTCCACTGCCCTCCCCAACCCTCCCCAACATCTCCACTGTCCTTGTCTGAACCAATCAGCACGGAGCTCTCCCCCCTCCAATGTCTGTATTATCCCATTACCTTTTTCGACAGGAGTCACAGAACAGGGCATGGGGTGTCTCCGCCAACACCCCCCCCCCCCTCCCCAGGGCCCAACCTCCACCCGGGAGGAAGGTAAACGCCTCCAGCAGCACTGCAGTCACAGAAAACAAATCAGAGGTCCCTCAACTT
This sequence comes from Anguilla rostrata, assembly GCF_018555375.3. NCBI lineage: Eukaryota > Metazoa > Chordata > Actinopteri > Anguilliformes > Anguillidae > Anguilla > Anguilla rostrata. Next base: position 36,284,212 of record NC_057948.1, read on the forward strand.
GTGTGACCCCCCCCCCCCCACAAGCCCCCTCAGCCCCCATTTACATTACCAGCAGACTGGAAACCAAAATCATTCAGACGTTAACACACGGGTACACAGGGGCGGGTTGAGCATTTACCCCAGCGTTAGCGGTAGCAAGGCTGCGCTACACGGTTTGACAGTTAAAAGCGGTTGGTTCAGAACGGCTGTGGGGGGGGGTAAGTTCGCTGCTAACAGCTCCTAATCGCACGGCTAAGCTCGGTTCAGACGATCTGCATACGCTGCAAATGACAAGCAGATCTCCAGTAAAGAGCACATTACGTTTTCTAACCCCGTTATTCGCATTTCACAGTTAGCAGATCTGCTGGACTCGGGGAAGAGCCGCGTATAAATCTTTCAAATCCAGTACCAAGTCCAGGCCGTCCCAGTGCCAGCTTCGGCCAGACTGCTGCCCAGGCAGGAAGAGATTCCAGTAGGCAGGAACTCCATTTCCCATAATACCCCTATGGATGCCCACAGTTGACCTGCATAAGCTAGGCATGAAGCGTCTTCCTATGACTCACTATCTGTGCTGGTGGGCTGTGCAGTGAACACACCAGCTCACTTCAGGGGGAAGATGCAGAAATTAGCATATGCACTAAAATCGGGCATTTAAAATTGTGGATAAAATAGGAGTATTTTTTTTTTTTTTTTTTTTTTTTTTTGAAGTGATTTCATTGCTTCTCCTGCCACTATCAGTGTTGACTGACAGGTGCTGGCGCTCTGGTGTACTTGTTAAAGATGTAGATTTGTTCCCTGATGTGTGGTTCTGAATCAAGCTCCTTTTGAAACAACTTCGCATCTTTCTAAAAGCAATTGGCAGTAATTGCAACATATCACAGGGACACCATTAACAAACTGTTTTACTTTGCCGTAACAGGTCATAAAAGCGTTATTACCTTACATTACCTCAGCTCGGCGACAGTATATTCGGCATAACTATTTATGAAAACGAGGCGTGTCGTTCTTATTACGGTGGTATTACGAGCCGTAAATGTTTAATAACAGCATTAAAAAAGTACATCTGTGAATAACTAATGAGCGCGGTCCTCGCGAAGCTAAATAACTGGCGATAAAAGCGCGGGGGGAAGCCGGAGAAGGGCATTTCAGAACACGACACGTCCCACACGAGCACGGAGAGCGGAAAGCTGATTTTAGCCCTGCTCCGGGCCATTACAACAAGCCCGCCGCTAATGCGAAAGAGCGCTTTACAATCTTACAGCCTCTTACTTCCTCTGCCCTGTGATAATTGCCTCATGAGTCTCATTCTCCCCCCCCCCCCCCCCCAATCCGCTTCCCTGGACCTCCTCGTTTGGCATGATTAGATTGTGCTAATGGGGCTGGGTCTACGGCAACGAGGAGTTAAAAGGAGGTGCAGCCAGAGATCAGCTTCTCTGCCGCCTCCTTGCGCTGGGTGTCCCTAGCTGTGGTTCAGAGGAATTAGGGGGATGCCTCGGGGGAGCCAAATGGAGACAAAAAATATTGGGAAAACGTCCAGGCCTATTTTGACAGTCCCAGGCGAGGAGGACAGGGATGCAGCCGTCGCCACGGCAGCGATAACAGCCAGAAAAGCTGGCGGCTAACGGATGTCAATCAGCAGGGGTTGCTAAGCAGCCAGCACCACTCAAAGGGGCTCTGGAAAAGCAGCCAATGGGAAGCCAGGTCTCTCACACCCGGCACAGAGCAGCGTGCTCATTCGCTCGCTTTCTGGGATTGAGTCATTCTCATTGAGGGCACACACCGGCAGGGAAATATGGGGCCAATCCCTTTTTTTGGAAACAGAGCTGAAAACCAAGTGGAAGGCTAATGTCAGACACATATGCACATCCACAAAGACAAGCAAGCAATAGGGCATCACTCCCTCCTCACAAATACACACACACACACACACACACACCCCAGCACTGCGTCCTCACCAATACATACAAACACACACACACATGCGTGCGCACACACACACACACACCCCAGCACTGCGTCCTCACCAATACATACAGACACACACACACATGCGCGTGCACACACACACACACACACACACGCACAGACACCAGAATAAAAGGAAGCACACACTCATGCACACCTGTGCTCACATTCACTCAAAGCCTCACCAGCTGCAGGTCAAATGACAAGAGAGCAAATCGCTGTTCTTTCGCTGAATAATGTTCTGCTGGCTTGTTGTTTGAGTAAGGAGAGAAAGAGAGTAGAACAGGTGTGTACGCTGGGTTGAGTGAGGACAGAGAGAGTAGTACAGGTGTGTACGCTGGGTTGAGTGAGGACAGAGAGAGTAGTACAGGTGTGTACGCTGGGTTGAGTGAGGAGAGAGAGAGAGAGTAGAACAGGTGTGTACGGTGGGTTGAGTGAGGGAGAGAGAGAGAGAGTAGAACAGGTGTGTACGCTGGGTTGAGTGAGGAGAGAGAGAGAGTAGAACAGGTGTGGGGGGGGTTGAGTGAGGACAGAGAGCGTAGTACAGGTGTGGGGGTGGGTTGAGTGAGGACAGAGAGAGTAGTACAGGTGTGGGGGTGGGTTGAGTGAGGAGAGAGAGAGTAGTACAGGTGTGTACGCTGGGTTGAGTGAGGACAGAGAGAGTAGTACAGGTGTGGGGGTGGGTTGAGTGAGGAGAGAGAGAGTAGTACAGGTGTGTATGGTGGGTTGAGTGAGGACAGAGAGAGTAGTACAGGTGTGTACGCTGGGTTGAGTGAGGACAGAGAGAGTAGTACAGGTGTGGGGGTGGGTTGAGTGAGGACAGAGAGAGTAGTACAGGTGTGGGGGTGGGTTGAGTGAGGAGAGAGAGTAGTACAGGTGTGGGGGTGGGTTGAGTGAGGACAGAGAGAGTAGGTGGGTTGAGTGAGGAGAGAGAGAGAGAGTAGTACAGGTGTGTACGCTGGGTTGAGTGAGGAGATAGAGAGTAGTACAGGTGTGTACGCTGGGTTGAGTGAGGACAGAGAGAGTAGTACAGGTGTGTACGGTGGGTTGAGTGAGGACGAGAGAGAGTAGTACAGTGTGTACGGTGGGTTGGGTTGAGTGAGAAGAGAGAGAGTAGTACAGGTGTGGGGTGGGTTGAGTGAGGAGAGAGAGAGAGGTAGTACAGGTGTGTACGGTGGGTTGAGTGAGGAGAGAGAGTAGAACAGGTGTGGGGTGGGTTGTGAGGAGGAGAGAGAGAGTAGTACAGGTGTGGGGGTGGGTTGAGTGAGGAGAGAGAGAGAGAGTAGAACAGGTGTGTACGGTGGGGTGAGTGAGGACAGAGAGAGTAGTACAGGTGTGGGGCGGGTTGAGTGAGGACAGAGAGAGTAGTACAGGTGTGTACAGTGGGTTGAGTGAGGAGAGAGAGAGAGTAGAACAGGTGTGGGGGTGGGTTGAGTGAGGAGAGAGAGAGTAGTACAGGTGTGGGGGTGGGTTGAGTGAGGACAGAGAGAGTAGGTGGGTTGAGTGAGGACAGAGAGAGCAGTACAGGTGTGTATGACGAGGGCAGGTCAGGTGAAGTGGATGAGAGGGTTCTCTCTCTCTCTCTCTCTGTGGGCGGGGCTTCTCCAGCGCGGCGGGGAGCAGCGGGGCTAACGAAGCCGGGCTGCGGTCGAGCCATCATTACACCCCGCCGGAAACGTGCGTCAGCATCCCTCCCTCTCTCTCTCTCTCCCTTTCTCCCTCTCTCTCTCGCTCTCCCTCTCTCTCTCTCTCTCGCTTGCGTTTCTCTCTCTCTCTCTCTCCCGCTCACCCTCTCTCTCTCTCTCCCGCTCTCTCTCTCTCTCGCTCACCCTCTCTCTCTCTCCCGCTCGCCCTCTCTCTCTCTCTGTCGCTCGCCCTCTCCCTCTCTCTGTCGCTCGCCCTCTCTCCCGCTCACTGTCACTCGCCCTCTCTCTCTCCCGCTCTCTCGCTCTCTCTGTCGCTCGCCCTCTCTCTCTCCCGCTCTCTCTGTCGCTCGCCCTCTCTCTCTCCCCCGCTCCCTCTGTCGCTCGCCCTCTCTCTCACTCGCTCTCCCTCTCTGTGTCGCTCGCCCTCTCTCTCTCCCGCTCTCTCTCTCCCGCTCGCCCTCTCTCCCGCTCTCTCACCGCAGCGCTCTTATTGCACTCACTTATTGTCAGAGCACGTAAAGCTAAGCAGACTCCTCTGTCGCACTAATTGCATTTTTGTCATATTTTATCTGCTTCCTCGTTGCAGTAATGACGGCCGCGCACCATGTGACTCCGCGCCCCACCGCCAGGCTCTCCGCTCCTAATTGGCCACCATTAGATCTAAATAGAGTCCCTCACCCTCCCCTTTCAGATGCCTGTAATACACACAGCATGTACAGGTGAGTACAGAGTTAGTACAGACGGCGTGTACTGTGTGTGTACACATATACATACACACACGCTACACACACACATACACACACACAAACAGACACACATACACACACGCATGCACACACACACACACACACACCACGCACACCACACACACACTACACACAAACACATACACACTATACTCACACACACACAAACATTGTATGTATGGTGTATGTACGTGCAATAAACATACACTTAAAGTCTACATTTTACTTACATGTTTATTTTAATATTATATTTATATCTTTGCAGTCTGTACTTTGTGTTTCACACAGTGCAGGGTATGCTTCTGAAACTGAACCATGACTGAGCAGCCATAGTATTAGTGTTGATATGGAGACTGAGCAGCCATAGTATTAGTGTTGATATGGAGACTGAGCAGCGATAGTATCAGTGTTGATATGGAGACTGAGCAGCCATAGTATCAGTGTTGATATGGAGACTGAGCAGCCATAGTATCAGTGTTGATATGGAGACTGAGCAGCCATAGTATCCGTGTTGATATGGAGACTGAGCAGCCATAGTATCAGTGTTGATATGGAGACTGAGCAGCCATAGTATCAGTGTTGATATGGAGACTGAGCAGCCATAGTATCAGTGTTGATATGGAGACTGAGCAGCCATAGTATCAGTGTTGATATGGAGACTGAGCAGCCATAGTATCTGTGTTGATATGGAGACTGAGCAGCCATAGTATCAGTGTTGATATGGAGACTGAGCAGCCATAGTATCAGTGTTGATATGGAGACTGAGCAGCCATAGTATCAGTGTTGATATGGAGACTGAGCAGCCATAGTATCAGTGTTGATATGGAGACTGAGCAGCCATAGTATCCGTGTTGATATGGAGACTGAGCAGCCATAGTATCGTGTTGATATGGAGACTGAGCAGCCATAGTATCAGTGTTGATATGGAGACTGAGCAGCCATAGTATCAGTGTTGATATGGAGACTGAGCAGCCATAGTATCAGTGTTGATATGGAGACTGAGCAGCCATAGTATCAGTGTTGATATGGAGACTGAGCAGCCATAGTATCCGTGTTGATATGGAGACTGAGCAGCCATAGTATCAGTGTTGATATGGAGACTGAGCAGCCATAGTATCCGTGTTGATATGGAGACTGAGCAGCCATAGTATCAGTGTTGATATGGAGACTGAGCAGCCATAGTATCAGTGCTGATATGGAGACTGATCAGCCATAGTATCCGTGTTGATATGGAGCACACAGAAGCACCAGAACACACAACCCCTTCCTGTAGTAACTTTCCCTGAGCTAAGGCCAGTGGGTTAAAGGAAATGCTGTTCGAATTTCACAGCATAGGCTGTTCTCTAGTGACACCTTTTCAGAACACGAAATGTTCTCTCTCTCTCTCTAACTCCCTCTCTCTCTCCTGTCTCTCTCATCCCTTCTCCTCCTTCCCTCCCACCCTCTCTCCCACCCTCTCCCTCTCTCCCGGTTCCTCTCTCTCCCTCTCTCGCTCCCTCTCCCTCCCTCCCTCTCTCTCCCTCTCTCGCTACCGCTACCTCCCCCTCTCTCTCTCTCCCTCCCTCTCCCTCTCTCTCTCTCCCGGTTCCTCTCCCTCCCTCTCTCGCTCCCTCTCTCTCCTTCTCTCCTCTGCCCCTCTCTCTCCTTTCCCTCCCCTCTCTCCCCCTCTCCCTCTCTCCCGGTCTCTCCCTCCTCTCGCTCCTCTCCCTCCCTCCTCTCTCCTCCCTCCTCTCTCCCTCTCTCTCCTCTCTCCGGTTCCTCTCCTCCCTCTCTCGCTCCCCTCCTCTCTCTCTCTGTTCCTCCCCCCCTGCTCCTTCCCTCCCCTCCAATAGTCCAGCCTGTTGAATAAAAATAAAAAAACCCCACAGAGACCATGGTATGAATCATTCACTTAAAACTGTGTGATAAACAGGTCCCAGGGAGAGAAGAGGAGCTCTGAAACAGACTGATCTCCGACTCCCTCTTTCATTACGGGGAGAAAAAGAGGAAGGAACCGGACTGGGAGCATGCAGCGCATGCAGCGCATTGGGAGCATGCAGCGCATTGGGAGCATGCAGCGCATGCAGCGCATTGGGAGCATGCAGCGCATTGGGAGCATGCAGCGCATGCAAATCCCACCGTTAAAAACCCGCTGGAAATTACAGCATGTTCCCCCTCAGCCGCTCCCCCTCAAATCTCCACAGCGAGTCTGAGTACGCTGCTGCTCCCCCTGGTGATGAGACTGAGTAACTTCCTATTCAGATAGATAAATAGATAAATAAATAGACAGATAAATAAATAAATAAATAAATGAATGAATCAATAAATAAATAGAATCAGTGCATGCTAAGGCAGCGGAAAATAGCTCTGTCTGTGTGAAGAACATCAGAAGATTTGGCACTACGATGAAACACCCTGAACAACGGAGCCGCATCCTTTTGTTTTTGTAGGATTGGGAAGGGGGGGGGGGGTGGGAATGGAGACCAGTAGGGAACTGTCATATAACGCACCCCCACCCCACCCCACCATACACCTGAACCGTGTCCTGAAGAGGGGAGCGGGGAGATAGCAGAGCTGACTGGAGCAGACAGTGTCTACGTTCCCGTGGAAACGGAAGGGGCGACGCGTGGGGGGTTCGGGGGGGGGGGGTGCTTAGCATGCAGAGCGTTCGCCTGACTTCACTCTCCCCGCTCGTCGCAGGGGGAGAGGCAGCCAGGCGGCAGAGAAGAGAAATCTGTCCTGTCCTGGGGGGGTGGGGGCTCCTAAAAGCCTGCTCTCTGGAACCCCTTTCTCCTCCCATAACCCCCCCCCCCCCCCACATCAGGAACACACTCTGCTTTGCCGTCAACAGCAGGAACGATAAATTCCGTCGACTCCCCCGTCCCGTCCCGTCCCCCCGTCCCTCGTCCTAGGTCCCTTATAGCACACAGAGGTCTCGAGAGTGGCTCATCTTACCCCCCCGTGGCTGAATCAATTAATACACCTTTCGGCCACACGTATCAATTAACGGACTGTCTCCACTGTGAAAAACGATCCCACCCGTTCTCAGAGATCCGCTGGCAGAAAGCAGATAGGCCAGGATGGATTGCAGCAACAAGAAGTCGGGTTCGAAACCTGGAGTTAAAACCGCACTACAGTGTTCACAGTTTCAGTTCGAGCAGCTGGGCTTCCTCTGACCCGGATTACACTTTCGCGTTCTTCATTTTAAACTTGGTGCGCAACGCAGGACTGGACTGAGAATTGTCCAGTTCCTACCTCTATATGGAATGGCCAACTATCTGCAACCACAGTCGAGAGTTATGAAAATTATTATTATACTTTTCCTTAATATTGTATAAGGCTACGAGCAATGCTGTATGTACACAGTCAATCTGTCAAAAACACAGCCACTGATTTACACACAAATTCATGTGCACACACACACACGCACACACACACACTCACGCACACACTCACGCACACACACGCACATGCGTGCACACACACGCGCACACACACACACTCGTGTACATTTAAAAATGACTCCATAATAACATCTGCGCAGTTTCCCTCCCTGGACAGCGTTCGGGGGAGGATAATGAAAGCAGACTGAGAGAATGGAGGAGACATTAAATCCACAATGACAATTAGATTAGCCGGGTTTGGTACAGGGCAGCGTTCTTCCTCCGCGCACGGCTGGCTGGCATTCTGTACGTGAACAGCACGTCGCAAAGTCCGTACGCTCGCTACAGCACGCTACCAGCCTCGCGCTAGCAGCCATACGCTACCAGCCATCCGCTAGCAGCCGCACGTTAGCAGCCATCCACTAGCAGCCGCATGCTAGCAGCCGCACGCTAGCAGCCATACGCTAGCAGCCGCACGCTAGCAGCCATCCGCTAGCAGCCATCCGCTAGCAGCCATATGCTAGCAGCCATCCGCTAGCAGCCATACGCTAGCAGCCATCCGCTAGCAGCCATCCGCTAGCAGCCATACGCTAGCAGCCATCCGCTAGCAGCCATACGCTAGCAGCCATCCGCTAGCAGCCATCCGCTAGCAGCCATACGCTAGCAGCCGTACGCTAGCAGCCGTACGCTAGCAGCCATCCGCTACCAGCCGTCCACTAGCAGCCATCCGCTAGCAGCCGTACGCTAGCAGCCGTCCGCTACCAGCCGTCCGCTAGCAGCCGTACGCTAGCAGCCGTCCGCTAGCAGCCGTACGCTAGCAGCCATCCGCTAGCAGCCGTCCGCTAGCAGCCGTACGCCAACAGTTGTCTGCTACCAGCCATACGCTAGCAGCCATACGCTAGCAGCTATACGCTAGCAGCTATACGCTAGCAGCCATACGCTAGCAGCCGTACGCTAACAGCCATGCTTGCCCATGTCCTCCACAGACTTCAATGACAAGGAATAAAAAGAAGGAAAGAAAAAAGGAAGACAAATGAAATGAAGCACGCGAGATAAGAACGGAGAAATGCATTAGCCCGGGGAAAAGCACATTACAGCACTAATGCAATTTCTCTGATTCAGGCGGAGAGGGCCTTGGCTGCTTTGAAGACAACACCTTGTTTGGGACTCGCGCGCTTTTAAAAATTTTTCCTCCAGAACACAACGCTTTGATTGCAGCGCTAATCACAACGACTCCGAGATAATAAAGTGTACTAGAGATACAATTCTGAAGAGCAGAATCAATTTGCGTGGGGTATTTGAGAGCGGAGGACGTGGCTTTCTCTTCAGAGGGGACGTGATTTGATGAGAAAGGAGAAAAACGTGAAATGCTCACTGAAAGATTTGACAGAAACCCTCTCAGAGTGTTTACTCTGTTCACTCCCTTTCATGTGTCGATGACTTTCACATTTCCATCGTGGAGTCCTTCAAGGAGCAGACAGGTCTACACTGCCATGGAGAGGTGAGAGCGGGAGAAAGAGAGAATGGAGAGAGGGAGAGAGAGAGATGTAGGGAGAGAGGGAGAGAGGGAAAGAGAGAATGGAGAGAGGGGGATAGAGAGAATGGAGAGAGGGAGAGAGAGATGTAGGGAGAGAGGGAGAGAGGGAAAGAGAGAATGGAGAGAGGGGGAGAGAGAGAATAGAGAGAATAGAGAAAGGGTGAGAGAGTGATCTATGAAGGCACAGGAGGACAGGTCCTGTATTGGGCTAGGACATGCAGAAGCCGTAGTGAGGGTGAGGGTGAGGGTGAGGGGGTGGGGTGGGGTGGGGGTGTCAGCTCTGAAACAATGAGGGTCATCGGCAGCTCAACGTTGTGCCTAAATTTCTGCCCTGGAGGCATGGTTTCCTCTCCAAAAAACTTGACCTGCCGGGGGAGGGGGGGTTGGGGGGCACAGGGTTGGGGGGGATAAAGTGAGTGAATGTGTGAGTGTGTGTGTGTATGAGTGTGTGTGTGGTGTCTGTGTGTGTCTGTGTGAGTGTGTGTGAGTGTGTGTGTGTCTGTGTGTGTGTGTGTGTCTGTGTGTGTCTGTGTGAGTGTGTGTGAGTGTGTGTGTGTCTGTGTGTGTGTGTGTGTGTGTGTGTGTGTGTGAGTGTGTGTGTGTGAGTGTGTGTGTGAGTTTGTGTGTGTGTGTGTGTGTGTGTGTGTGTGTGTGTGTGTGTGATAGAGACAGAAAAAGAGAAAGGCTGTTTCAGAGGCCACTTGGTAGCTTTTTTCCAAAACAAAGCATCAAGCTTTTAATTAAATTCTTTAAAAATGCCCTTATGAGGAACACAGGGGAGTATTACATGATATAATGTATAATTCATAATTTAAAAAAACCTAGAAACTCTCACAGCAAGTAATGAGCAGCTATAATTCAACAGCAAAATCTGTGTCAGCTGGTGAGTGTAACTGGGTCTGTGGCCAACGTCCATCATGGTTGAGCCCTGGATTCGTGCGAAGTTAACAAACGGCACTGAAACCGCCATACCGCGCGCCCTTGAACACGGAACGAATGTTCCGGAATGCTCATTGTTATGTTCACGCAGGGGATGACTCGTCCCACCACCTGTGGTCGCCACGGTCACGCATCGCCACGGCAACAGAATCATTTTTCTCGTCTGACTTGAAGGCTGGCCTAGCCTTCTTCCGCTCTCTTTATGAATTAAAGATTTGAGAAAGGAATGTATTTTTCTATTAAGGAGTCGCTCAAAAACGGAGAGCCGTGCTGGGTCTGATTAAAAACGTTTGAGAGAAACAGAGAGAAAGAAAGAAAGAAAAGAAGAAAGAGAGAACAGAGAGCAGAGAAGTGAGCGAGATTTCTCTCCTCGGCCTGATAATGATCCAAATCACAGCGCAAGGTGACCTAAAACTGCAGCTCATCAAACGGGGGAGAGGAGCGGAGCGGAGCGGAGAGCAGAGGGAAACACAAACTAATGAAGTGCCTCAACTTTAGTCTCATCTCACGCAGGCGTTCGGCAGTAAAGCCTCTCTAAAGGGGACGGCCTCTCACTTCTCAAGGAGGTGACGCTCGGCGCATAAGTAAACAGCGCAATTATTTCTCCAGCTCTGTCCCTGGCGTAACCTCTTAGGCATGGCCAGTCTTATATCCCCCCATTATTCTCCCATTCTCTCACCCCCGCCCCCCCCAAGCTTCAGATCAATTTCTATCTACAACCCTAAGCCGCCATTTTCCCATGATCCTTCACAGTCGGGCCTTATGGTCCCTGGACTGGCCCACAGTAATTAGGTGTAATTTCAATACCGCATCGAGCAGCTCACAGTAAATGTGATCGTCTGGTCTGGAGGGCAGGGAACAGGTCTGTAGAGCTGTTATAAATAACGTGTGCTGCATTGATCCCTCAGTGTCAACAAGAGGCGGTTGAGGTTGCAGAGTAAGTGCTGCATGTATTGTGTAGTATGTGGACCACAGAGGCACAGAGAGTGGGTACGTTTGCATGTGCAAACATTTTCTAAAAAAAAAAGAAAAAGTTTGCACAAGCTTTTAATTAGCAGTAATTATCACCAGCTTTGTAAAATAGATTTGTCTGTGTCATTGGTCAAGCAATACTGTAATTACCTGGCGACCTGCGTAAAAGAGTTAGCTAGAAAGGGGGCAAGACAAATTGGCTATCATAGCTTAAATGGTGGCTCTTGTGCATGGGAAGGGATTTGAATAATGAAGGTCAATTTAGGAAAGAATGAATTTTCTATTATGCAATTTAAAGAGGAAATGCAGAAAGGAATGGTCTTCCTCTCCGCGGTCGCTGATCTGTCCTATTGTGCTGCGATTATTTCAGCGAATGGGTCTGAAAGCACTACTTTAACCCTGCAAGGTGCGAGATCACAAACACGCTATGAGAATGTTCTTAACCGAACGTTCTAATGCTGATGCGACCGCCACAGAGTTCTAGAACACAGGCTTATAATTTTGAAAAAATATGAAATGTATATATTTATTTTAGAAAACCTAGTCTTACCTAGAAAACCGAAGGGTTAATGGACTAGCTGTCATTCAAAGGAGATAAAATCCCAGTCTAGGCGTTCTGCTCACAGACGTGTGCAAAAACGATTCATACTGCATTTAGAATTTTATGAGAAATGCTGGGACATAACATTCACCATGATATAGATTTCTGTTATTTTGAAAACAGGTTATGCCCTGTGACTGATATGCAATAAATTCCCATTTTAAATCACTTCTGGTTTCGGTCTGTCAGACAACATTTCCTCTACCTGCACTGGTAGAGCGGAGTGTGGGAGCAGACTACCTCAGCGGCCTGAAAGGAACCTGAACTAACCAGGAAGTCGTAATCAGGCCATGAATCTACAGCGTGTGTGTGTGTGTGTGTGCGCGTGCGCGTGTGTGTGTGTGTGCGTGTGTGCGCGTGTGTGTATGTTAACTAATGTGGCAGAAAACCCTACTCAAATGGCACTGAGGGGCTAAAACAAACCCAGGATACCTGGATTTACGGCAGAACTGAACAAGAACTTAGCGGAAGAGGACACAGGTGAACAGAGGGGGAGAAACCACTGGAACAGCAGGGGAGCAGCGGCGGTTCTGCACAGAACAACGCTGGGGAACAGGAGCCATCTGTTCTCCGCACCTGAAGGTTAAATATATCGAGTGAAAGCTACAGCAGATTTATACATGTTTGAAAACCGCTCTCCCGAGCGAGGCGACCTTGCGGGCAAACGCCGGAAACACGGCTCTGGAGTCAGGCTGCCACGGAGACACGGAGGATGCAAGCCTCTGATTGGCCATGAAGAGCTAGCTTTGATGTGAAAGGTAAAGAGGCCTCATCAACATGACTGTGTGTGTGTGTTTGCGTCTGTGTTTGTGTGTGTATATGTGTGTGTGTGTGTGTGTGTGTATGTGTGTGTGTGTTTGGTTGTATTGTGTGTGTGTGTGTTATGGGTGTGTGTGTGTGTTTGGGGTTGTGTTGTGTGTGTGATATGGTGGTGGGGTGATGGGTAGTGTGTGTGTGTGTGTTGTGTGTGTGTGTGTTGCGTCTGGGTCTGTGTGTATGTGGTGTGATATGGTGCGTTGTGTGTGTTGTGTGTTGCGCGTGTCTGGTGTGTGTGTGTGGTGGGTGGTGTGTTTGTGTGTGTGTGTGTGTGTGCGTCTGTGGGTGTGTGTGTGTGTGTGTGTGTGTGTACGTGTGTTTGTGTACTGTCTGTACTGTATATATTGTGTGATCGTGCGTTTCACCGGTGGCAGATGATGAAAGGCAACCCTGAGGCAAACTGTTCACATCCCTTCGCTCTTATGGGGAAAGTGTAAGATGCTGTTAGATCAGAAGCACAAGGCCTAGAATGGCCTCATTCTGCATGTTTATCTTAACGTAACAATGTAGTGTAGCGTAATATAGCGTAACATAGCGTAACATAACATAACATAACATAACATAACGACAAGAACAGGCCATTCAGCCCAACAATGCTCACCATTTCAAATTGTACCCAGTGCTCTGATTACCCACAAGCTAGACAGTATCTAACACTGTATCAAGCCTGGCCATGAAAATCTCCAGAGTTTCTTCTCCTACAGTGCATGCCCTTGCAAGATATTCCACACACAGACTACTCTCTGCATTAAAAAATGCATCCTATTGTCTGTGCAGAATTTGCCTTTTGCTAATGTATGTCCATGTATGTCCCTGCCTTCTACTGCCACGGGACATGTTTTACTGTGCTACCTTTCTTCCAGATCTCTGTTCTTTCTGAGCAAACACACATAAATAAATAAATAAATAAATAAACAAACAGGCATACGATTGTTTTCCAGACTTATCGCCATTACCGAAATGATTTGGGCAGGCCTGCCGGACGACCCCATTACCCCCGTCCCGGCATCTTAACGGAGTAAACCGAAGTCTGCGCGTTGCTCAGGGAAGCCAGACGAGCGCCCGGACCCTCTGACGCGTCTGCGCTGATTAGAGGAGTTCACCGCTCCTCTCCGTCTGCTGCTCGTCTCTCCTCCTTATTTACAACTTCCTCCCTCACTCCCACCCCCTGAGTCACGGCTGAAGTCCCTCTCTCAGCCCGCACGCTTTTACTCTTTATTTATTTATTTATGTGCGTGTTAGTTTTCTTTGATAGTATGACTTGCTGTATGCTACTCTGAGTAAGACACGACTTGCTGCCCCAGGGAAGAAAAATAATTGTGCCTGACATTAGTGTTTGATACAGTCCACTCTCTCATCCACCCCCCCCCCCCCCCCACCCCCACCCCCACCTCATGTAGGATCTGGCTAGTCACTGGGTAATGACTCAGTCTCTTCAGTATCACATGACCACAGAACTCAAAATCAGCCTTGTTTACATGCTGAGATTTTAATCCAAGGCACATCCTGGAACATAATTATTGCACTTCGCTCGACTATGCAGAGCACATATTCAACCAAAGGGATCGATAGGCGCACAATCAATGATCAATAATCTATGGAGTAAATGGAAAGGGATACGCACAGTCTCAAGTCCTCTCAGCGGACTCTTCATCCTATCAGCTGGTCATATTTTAATTGGATGTGTGATCATTGTGTCTGCCTCTCCCCTGCAAGGCAGGGTGAATGAGTATTACACCAGGACAGGGAAGGGAAGGATGTATGATTTGTAATGTGAACCCGTGAGATGGGGATGAAGTTTATGTTCTGTGCACAGAGGTAATTAGTGCCTCCAACTGAATGAGCGTGTGTGTGTGTGTGTGTGTGTGTGTGAGTGTGTGTGTGTGTGAGTGTGTGAGTGTGTGAGTGTGTGAGTGTGTGTACGCGCGTGTGTGTGTGCGCTTGGACTGCGTGCAAGATGGCAGCTGGGGCCTAGCTGCAGGTGCAAGCACGCGTGCCTTTGCTCTAAACATCTAAACTAAACGTCTAAACATCTAACTCCCCCCCCCCCCCCCGGCTCCACCCTAACAGATGATTTACTGATCGGTTCGTTCCTTAAGGCGCGTGGCGTTCCCCGCCGGGGAGGCCGAGCGCGGCGGCCGATGCCCAGACGTATTCGAGGAGAGCGCGGCGCTGTGGGAGACGCTAAGCGATAGAGCTCCATTCCCGCTCCACACGGCTAAGAGCTCGGCGCAGGAGTGCTTAATTTCAGCTAACCGCACTCAACCCCCGCCTCAGCCACAGCTGGAGAGCCGATTGGCCACTTCAAGCCACTGGCGCTTTGGAATGCAATGTGAGTGGAAACATTCCATTTAAGATCTCCGACGTTGTGTAACATTAACGTGTCGCCTAGCAAAACCCCTATACAGAAGCAGGCTCATAAGGACCTTTCAGGCGCGCCTCTACACATCCTAATGTCCAAATGCCCAGCATGGCTATCCCTGACCCCACAGCAAGTGCAACAGGTCACACGGAATACAACAAACACTCAATATAAGACATCAAATGGTGGAAAATATAGGAATTGACATCACTTGAGGCCACTGAAGTGGATGGAGATGGCAGCTGAATGCAATGCAACCCTCCGTGGACTCTATTCTCTCTCGCAATGACCCAGAGAGGGCCCATCCACCAATGCATTCTGAAATTGGGTGAGGACGGGGAGAGGACGGGGATGATGGTGGGATGACAGGAGAGGACAGCGGGAAGATGGGAGAGCTGAAATGATGGGGGGAAGATGGGAGAGGACGAGGGAGGATGGGAGGATGAGGAGAGAGGACAGGGAAGATGGGGGAGGGAGGAGGGGGGATGAGGGGAGGGGACAGGGGGATGATGGGGGATGAGGGGAGAGGACAGGGGGATGATGGGGGATGAGGGGAGAGGACAGGGGGATGATGGGGGATGAGGAGAGAGGACAGTGCCTCAGCACCAAAAAAACAGGGCTTGGTTCTGCATGCCCCAGAACCTCCCCATGCTCAGTCCTCGTGAAGGATGTGACAGGACAGGCTTTCCCTGCACTGCATGAAACACAAACAAAAAAATAAAATAAAACACCTTAAAGAAGACAATTACGGCAGCCTAGGACTGGCGCTCAGGGGCAGGGAAGTGCTGACTGCTGAGCGGTATTACGCAACGGAGCCTCGTAAAAGCTTGGTGCGTTTAGTCAGGTCTGCGAGCTCGTTTATTCAGGTCTGTGAGCTCGTTTATTCAGGTCTGCGAGCTCGTTTAGTCAGGTCTGTGAGCTCGTTTAGTCAGGTCTGTGAGCTCGTTTAGTCAGGTCTGTGAGCTCGTTTAGTCAGGTCTGCGAGCTCGTTTAGTCAGGTCTGTGAGCTCGTTTAGTCAGGTCTGTGAGCTCGTTTAGTCAGGTCTGCGAGCTCGTTTAGTCAGGTCTGTGAGCTCGTTTAGTCAGGTCTGTGAGCTCGTTAGTAGGTCTGGAGCTCGTTTAGTCAGGTCTGTGAGCTCGTTTAGTCAGGTCTGTGAGCTCGTTTAGTCAGGTCTGTGAGCTCGTTTAGTCAGGTCTGCGAGCTCGTTTAGTCAGGTCTGTGAGCTCGTTTAGTCAGGTCTGCGAGCTCGTTTTGCAGGCTGCTTCCCGAGACTGCAGAGCACAGAGCGCTCCCTCTGTCTGAATGAGAGGCTGGCCTCACATGTGCCTGTGTCTACCCCCCCCCCTCATCATCACACCCATCCTGCCCCCCACTCACTATAACACACACTAAATAATCCTCTGTGTGTGCGTGTCTGTGTGTTTGTGTGTGTGTGTGTGCACCCCCGCACCATCACACCCATTCTGTCCCTGATTCAGTATAACACACACTAAATAATCCTGTGTGTGTGTGTGTGTGTGTGTGTGTGTGTGTGTGTGCGTGCAAATCATTAAACTAAATTATTCCTGAAATTCGTTTCACATTTACCATTTACTTCATTTTTGATTTCACATTTTTAATGGCAGCAGTTTCAGAAATCAGCCAGCAGTGCCCTTTGTGTGTCCTTTATACATCATAAAAATGTTATTCTTTAATAAGTTGTTTGAGGAGCGCCAGAGCTTCCTGACACTAAATTACAGATTCACCAAAGAAAGGAGGACGTTTGAGCACAAAGACAGGCCGTTCTGCCGTCCCTTTGGCCCGAATCCAGCAGACGGAGACCTCAATTATAATGTTTTTCAATGTCTGGGTTCATGCGCATACTAAATATTCCGTTATTAGACTAAATCTTCATGATTTCTGAGTGAGACGGTTTTCTTTTTTTCGTTTTTTTTTTTTTAATGAAAACATTATGAATCCAGGATTAAAAAATAAGCCAACATTCCAAATGTGATCTTTTAGAATATGCAGAGGAGGGAAATTCCATTAATAGGCTATTAGATAAAAAAGAAGATCAGCCATTTAAGTACTTCATTGGGAAATCTCATTCCATTCAGGATACTCACATTGATTGTGAACAGAGAGAGAAGGCTAAAGTAGATAGGCTTAATGGCCTGTTCTCAGCGTTACGTATTATGATGTTCTTATTTTTAAAAGTCTCTCGTTTGTGGCAAACTCCTTGTTTCTAGTTATTTGAGGCAGTGCCATTGTACAGAGAGGGATTTAGAGAACTAATATTATTTTGTTAGATTGGCACAAGCTCCGTACTTAAGCTGCGATGTTCTGTCGTTGTAGACGAAAAATCGTTCGAAAAAAAGCACTTGTACGGTCGGCTAATCCACTCCTGTTCTTTTCTCCTCAATTCCAGATCACAAACTCCATTTCTCAAACCGGCCCCTTGTTTGCACTCATTTTTGTTCCAGCTACAAATGCGACCGCTGAATTGTGCCAAGCTGTAAATTGCTCTTAACTGTACGCTATCAGCACCGACCCAAGGACGATTTACCCTCTTTGGAACACATTTATGTCAGAAATCGCTCCGCACGTCACACACAAGTCCCATAATCACACCTCTGGTCTTTGAAGAGAGGTTTTAATTTAATGCACACTTTGGCAAATGATTCATACAGATGGAGGTAAGGCAGCAGATACCAGCATGCACAGGGATCCCCGGGACTAAGTTTGTGAACCCCTGGTTGAGGCGAAATAGCTCAGCCTGTATGTACACAACTCTAGCCATAATTCCTGTGGTTATGTGATTTTTAAGACAGTGACGGATGAAAATAATTCCCCCCCCAAAAAAAAGAGAAACACACCAATAAAATCCTATTCTGAATGATCGCCAGATCTAAACTCAGTCAGTCCGATAATTTCATTGCCAGCACAGTAGCAATGTAGTCCTCATATCTCAACAATGTGATCCTCAGATCTTTAAAAAAACACTACAAAGTTTTAGAAAGTAGGATAGAAAAAAAAGGTAGAAAAAGCAAAGCAGTTACACAGACTTCCTGTGTGGAAATATGTGAAACACTGCAGCACATATCCACAGGGAAGACCATCTGCGTCACACACGACCTCATGAACAGGGTAACTACAAATGGAACTGTACATTCTGTGGCATTCCGTGTTCTCTCTGCATCCAAACTCCGTCCCTGCAATCGTTCTCCTGGAGTTATAATTATTATACCATAGCTTATTATTCAAAACTGCTCGCTAATAATGCATAACTAATAACTCTTCACTCGCTGCCAATTACTCATAACTCACACCGTATGCCTATTTTTCATTATGCCTCATCCAGCGCATATAGTAGCCTACCTCACAACTCATTACTCACAACAAGAGACACCTGTTGGCCTCAGTCACATGACCAACAGGGATTTACAGTGATCCTCCAGGGGTCCCCGTTTTCATCCTAACTCCACAGTCAGGTGAGTAATTATGCAGCGGTGTAGCTCATTCTGATCTTTATGAAAACAATTATTTTGGCTGAAATATGGGGAAGGAGAAGGAAAGGACTGGAAACCTGGACAAAATGCCCAAATCACACAGCAAAAATCTTTAAGAAAATGAGTATAACTGCCAGGGGCGGGGGGTGATTCCAAGGGTCCTGACTGACATGATTTTCAGGGGTGGTGGAGCCCAACGTGAGAACTTTGCATGAGGCCCAAAATCCCCAGTGACACTCCTGACAACAATATCGACCTGGCCCAGTCTAGTGCATACACCTGAATTTAATTTGCACAACTGGTAATTTAAGAATCAATCATGCAAAAAAAATACAAAAATAAATAAAAAATCAACAATAGGCTGACAGTTAAATACTAGCAGAGATCAGTCAAGATCTGAGATAAACACCAAGGAGGACTTGTCTGTCAGCAGTTAGCAGGGGCAGGGTTTTATTCAGGAATAAACAGATGTGCTAACTGATGATATTCCACCGGGAACAGAGGATAATCCCAAACGACATCGTATTTTTAAACAAGCACGTAATAAACTGTAGGGCAATTCCATCAGCCAGACAGCTTTGACTGAAGTTTTTGGGTAGACAAAAATGTCAGTACATATTTTATTTGTTCTTCAAGGAAAATCCACCGCGAACTCATATGAAAGTTTTCCTTGTTGATACCTGGAAGCTCGCTGCCGTGAATCACCCCACAGTCGCGGGCGGAAAATTAATAATCTCACACTGGCGCAGGAGGCACCGGCGAAACGATGAGCGGCCGAAAAAGCGTCAAAATATTCAGCGAAGCCGCAGAGAAACGCAACATAATACAACCGAAAATAATTAATGATTCTGTCAACCAGCTGACAAATGCCTGAGAGCTGTCGGGGCTCACTCGACGAGACAGCACTGGGCTCAATTCTGGGCTTCAGTGGAGAGCGTAGCTCTGACTGGCGCGATTAAACACGCACAATTTAGCAGCGCTGCAGTGTCACCGGGCTGGAGAAATATCGCCAGAATTCGCTCGAAAGGTAAACGGACGCTTGTCAGCTGAAGCCAAGCATGTGGACGCAGAAAGCTGTGGTTTCACACGGACACGTTTTCCATACGCATTGTCAATAAACAGTCGACCAATATCAGATTTAATCCTTCATTATTGAATTTTCATTTGACCTGCGTACATGGCGCTCACTGCTTCCCCCAATTTCATTAGTCATTTTTGCTGCAAGCTATTTTTATTATTATTAATACTCGATAATTAAATGTTACATGACTGCTCTCATTTCTAATGCATTTCCCACTGCTTCAAACACAAAAAAACCAACATCCCCTGCTGTAAATTTAAAAATACTGCCGATTGTGCGCAATCCAAAATATTCTCACTGAATTTAACTAGCGAGTGCCCGTGGTGAACGTGGCTGCCAATCGCAGTTTGTGCTTAATACACTACTGGTACCTACTGGTAATCATTTTATCAAGGAAGATGATTGGGGAGGTGCAATTGGGAGAACTGATAGACACGTAGTTCGGAAAAAAAAAAAAAAAGTTATCTACCTCTTATTTGCAGAGGACTGCAAATGTACATGCAAGTAAACCATCTGACACAAGCTTGTGGCCATACCCACAACCTGCAATTCATTGTGCATTAGCCACTCTGCACATAATTATATCTCTGCACAAATTATATCTCATTCCCACAGCCTAGCACTCATTATACAGTTCTCAGTACTCAAGACACATACCTTACACCATAACTCATGAGCTATCGTTCATTCTGCATTACTCACTAACTACTCAATCATAACTCATAACTCAAGCCTTATAACTCATTATAACTCATAATCTATTAACAATGACTCATAGCTCATAATTCATAATTCATAACTCATAGCCCATTACTCATCATTCATACGTCTCTGTCTGCAGTGTCTGCTTTGCCTTGTGACACACTCATATACTTGTTTATGCAAAGGCGAATGTGCACCTCTGCATATTGATTTGTCTATTGTTTGTTCAGAGCACGGAGGGGCTTTTTTTGAACTCATTTTGAAAACAGCTTAAATTTTAAAGTGTTTTTTGTTCTTTTTTCTTGCTTTTTTTGAAGCATATTGAATGTGGGCACAGGCTTCAGTGTGAGGAAACACAAGCACACACACACACACACACACACACACACACACTTAAACGCACACACACACAGCACTGGTAATATGCATTTTAACATTTTGCATGAGCATGACAGAATGTTCTAAGGCTAGTGAGGACTACTGATTTTGCTTTCCTGAGATCAAAAACAAAACAATCCCATCAGGATTTACTGTGTGGAATATTAGGTTGGCATAAATATGGAGGAACATATGCATTTCAGACCATTATAACTCAAGCTATATGGGTCATTTAAGCATATTAACGGGAAGAACATTCATCAACCAGACGAAACAAAGCGTGCACACACAGCACCACAAGCAACAGACACTTAACACTGAATTTAGCCTCTAAATTTAATAAAGCATTTAGAAAGAAACATAAAAATGATTCATCTGAGTAAAAACACTGACACATCAATCCGGGTTGACCATTTTCTCCTTCACAGGCGGAATGGCGCTGAAACTTGTGCAGCTGTTGAGAGTTTTGTTGGCTTTCATCAGCACGCTACAGAAACACGGGCACGCAACACTGCGCTTCTGACAAACCAGCGGCCGACTGCGCAGACCAGGCCCCTGAGCTGGAGGGGGGGACTAGAGGGGAGAGCGCTCTCTCTCTCTCTCTCCCTCTCTCTCTCTCCTCCCCTCTCTACTCTCCTCCCACTCCCTCCTCTCTCTCTCTACTCCCTCTCTCTCTCTCTCTCTCTATTCCTCTCTCTCACACTCTCTACTCCCTCCCTCCCTCCCTCCCTCTCTCTCTCACACTCTCTCTCTCTCTCTCTCTCTCTACTCCCTCTCTCTCTCTCTCTCTACTCCCTCTCTCTCTCTACTCTCTACTCCCTCTCTCTCTCTCTCTCTCTACTCTCTCTCTCTCTACTTCCTCTCACACTCTCTACTCCCTCCCTCCCTCCCTCTCTCTCTCTCACCTCTACTCTCTCTCTCTCTCTCTACTCCCTCTCCTACCCTCTCTCCTCCTCTCATTCTCTCTCTCCCTCTCCTCTCTCTCTCTCTCCTCCCTCCTACTCCTCCTACCTCTCTCTCCTCCCTCTCTCTCTCTACTCCCTCACTCCCCCTATCTCTCTCTCTCTCTCTCTCCTCCCTCTCTCTCTCACAATCTCTAATCCCTCCCTCTCCCTCTCTGCTCCCTCTCTCTCTGTCTGTGTCTCGGTTTCACTTTCACACACTCTCTCTGTCACTCACCTATTCACTCACTCACCACCATATCAGCATAGAGAAGATCAGGTGATAGGGGCTACAGCCAATGGGCTTGGTTCATATTTTCCTTAAAAAATAGAACCCAAAAAAAAAAAACAAATGGACTAAATATTCATTAGTTTGATAACTGCAAAAACAATGAACATAGTGAAATGTGCGAAAAGAAATGTAAATTAAAACGTACAATTGCTGTAAATAAAACCTCTTTAAACTAATGTTGTGTTTTGGAGCAGAGTGCATTCAGTTTGTATTGAACCAGAGTCCAAGTTGGAGAGGTTCTTTGGCAATCACCCCTAAAAGCAATGCTCAGACGTGTAAATCACACTGAAAACAGCCCGCAGTGGCTCAGCCTTCACTGCAAATCCAGTCCTTCAGCCTGACAGGCTATTGGGATGTCAGTGAAGACAGGCACGCAGCTCGAGCAGCGTAGTTACAGTACGATACCCCGTCATCTTCGCTTTGTTACCCCCGATATTGATCAAGTGAAGTACAAGCAGCGGATCTGCTCGGACGGGCGCGCGACGCGGGACGAAAATCTGCATACCGCTCGGCGACACCGGAGCCGTCTATTGAGTCGCGGTTATTTATTTATTAATTTTTTTGCTCCTATCCGTGTAAAAATGTGCAGAAGAATATCACAGCCAATCTAGTGTGAAATTATTCAGAAAAGGGACCCGAAACACAAATGGCATAAATTGCATTAATTTGCATAATCTTTGTCAGAGGAGGCATTCACAGGATCGCCAGTGTTCCTGTGCTTTTTTCGTTTATTGCACACAATGTTTCCCCCCCCCCAGGTGCGCACACACACACACACAAAGCGGGCAAGGTGACGGCTGATAACCTGAATTTAATTTTCTCGGCGGTGTGGGGGAATAATGGAGGGAAATGTGGAGAGGTCGCCGGAGTTCACCGTGGGCTGTGTGTGTCACTGGGGCTGTGTGTGTGTCGCTGGGTGTGTGTGTGTCACTGGGGCTGTGTGTGTGTCACTGGGTGTGTGTGTGTCGGCAACCCAGACCGCATATCTCACCTGCCCTGAAGGGGTCAAGGCTGGAAAGTGTCTTTTTTTTGGAGGGGGTGGGGGGGTATTTTCAAAATAATCTACAAAAAAAATGATTACGTACTTGTATTTATGTCAAAAAAAGAGTGGAATAAATAATTTGACTCCCCTGTAAAATGGAGTTTTAAAAAAATACTGAATTTAAATTCTCATTCTATGCAGATGACAGACTACCTCTTTACTCACTGCAGCATACAGACTACCTCTTTACTAACTGCAGCATACAGACTACCTCTTTACTCACTGCAGCCTACAGACTACCTCCTTACTCACTGCAGCATACAGACTACCTCTTTACTCACTGCAGCACACAGACTACCTCTTTACTCACTGCAGCACACAGACTACCTCTTTACTCACTGCAACACCCCCCCCAGCACACAGACTACCTCTTTACTCACTGCAGCATATAGACTACCTCCTTACTCACTGCAGCATACAGACTACCTCTTTACTCACTGCAGCATACAGACTACCTCTTTACTCACTGCAGCATACAGACTACCTCTTTACTCACTGCAGTACCCCCCTAGCACACAGACTGAGTAACGATCGCCTCAGAACTGGAATAAATGTTTCGTAATGTTCAGCCGATAGTGCTGTGTGGAAGTGAAATATGGGATCCATTCAAATCAGCCAAAATAAATTAAACGGGAGAAACATCCAGTAATAACCTGCATGCGAAAAGCAGAATTCTGCTAATACAGAATACAGTTCTCAATTAGGCACAAATCCAATCTTCGCTCAAATTCAGAAATGGGCAGCACGTTTCATGACATCAAAATAAATGAAATGCATCATGCTCAGCATGATGTTCGACAAGCCAGGGATCCATAACCAAGCAGAAAACATGCGTACAAAGACAAATGACGAAAAAACAATTGAGAGGAATATGTCAGATTTAACAGCGTTTCTATAAATTATCATGTTTATTAGTTTACTGTCACAGCTGTAATTTTAATTACACTGTTGACTTCAAATGGTTATTGCTGCTGCTGATATAATTAGTTTCCCTCATATATTCATTGGTTATAATGTGCACTAGTTTTGAACATAATAGCTGCTATGCAGTGGTGCTTTCCCAATATTTACACAACATATTTTTTTTCCAATAAAGCACCGTGAATTCTTTTTTAAATTCAGGTTTCCAAGACTGAGCTACGGAGAGAAGTGTGCAGCCTCAGAGGAGGAGGTACGAGAGTCAGAGGTGAGAAGGAAACACACACGCATACTCCAACGCACACACACATACTCCCACGCACACACACATACTCCCACGCACACACACAGGCACGCACACACACACATGCATACTCCCACGCACACACACATGCACACACACACACATGCTCGCACGCACGCACGCACATACACATACATGCACGCACACACGTTCAGACACACACACATGCTCCCACGCACACACACATGCACGCACACACACATGCTCGCACGCACGCACGCACGCACGCACATACACATACATGCACGCACACACGTTCAGACACACACACGCATACTCCCACGCACACACACAGGCACGCACACACACATGCTCGCACACACGCACGCACGCACGCACATACACATACACGCACACACACACGTTCAGACACACACACGCATACTCCCACGCACACACACAGGCACGCACACACACATGCTCCCACGCACACACACATGCACGCACACACACATGCTCCCACGCACACACACATGCACGCACACACACATGCTCGCACGCACACACACATGCACGCACACTCCCACGCACACACACATGCACGCACACACACATGCTCGCACGCACACACACATGCTCGCACGCACACACACATGCACGCACACTCCCACGCACACACACATGCACGCACACACACATGCTCGCACGCACACACACAAGCACGCACACACACATGCTCACACGCACACACGTTCAGACGCACACACGCATACTCCCACGCACACACGTTCAGACGCACACACGCATACTCCCACGCACACACGTTCAGACGCACACACACATGCACACACACACACACACATGCTCGCACGCACGCACGCACATACACATACATGCACGCACACACGTTCAGACACACACACGCTCGCACGCACGCACATACACATACATGCACGCACACACGTTCAGATGCACGCACGCACGCACGCACATACACATACATGCACACACACACGCACGCACACAACACATCATGCACACAACACGTCAGACGCACACACCATCACACCACACCCACGCACGCACATACACATACATGCAGGCACACACGTTCAGACGCGCACACACACATGCTCATAAGCACACACACATGCTTGCACACACGCACGCACACACACACAAACACACGCACGCACAGACACGCGCACACACCCGCATGCACGCACGCACACACACAGGTACGCACGCACACATTCGTGCACACCATCATATATACTGGCATCAGATGATCATTATATTTACTCTATTATAGCGGTAAACCTCATTTCCCATCTCTACTCCCTCATTAGGAATGTCCAATCATAACTCTAGGCCTGCTCTCTCTCTCTGCTCTATCTTGTTTTAATTAGAGACAGCACGGAAAAGCACCATCACATCCTCTCTGTCTGCAGTCAGCCACCTGAGCCAATCGGTTACTGCGCCCGAAGGACTGCTCTCCTCGGCCAGCTGGCACAAGCACACAGCAGGCTTCTGATTGGCCGGAAGAGTCGGTACTGTCCAATGAGGTGGGGAATACTGCCCCGCCGGGAGACTCCACCTCTCCCTCCGCGATAATTCTGCCAATCGCGCGTCCCTCCACGAGTCTCCTGGTCATAGTCAGCACAGACCCGGACAGGACCCGTGCCCCGGGGTACCGGAATGCCCGAAATACAAGCGCTTTAGCTGGACGTCCGAGGTTCAGCCCCAGAAACACAGCACCTATCCTTATTCTTCTGATCTCAACAGAAAATTCCTGTGATACACCCCCGTAAATGGCAAGTGAATCCAGCCCAGTTAGCCTGCTTTGTGAGTTTTATTTTACAACTACTTAAAAACACATAGGCCTGCATATGCAGAGTATAAAGTATTGAGGCTAACATAAAAAAAAAAAAATGTCAAAATAAATGCAGACTTATTTACATTGCAATTTTCAGTTTGCCTCATGTGCCCCACAGATATGGCATCATCTGTGTCTCTTTGTCCCCACATCTAACAGTGGAAAGTGCAGTGCCTTCTGCTGTAACAGTGTAAGAAAATCCTAAATAAAGGCTTAAAGGCCTAAATAAAATGGGCCTGGAGAAAAAGCGGTTTACTTTACAGTTAGGAGAGGCTAACCAGCTATAGCCAGGGGACTACAGTTAGGCTAACCAGAGATAACATGGTGCTATATGCTTTTGAGAGGTAGAGAGAGGAAGTGAGAGAGATTTCTACCTGAAATGCATAAAATTTTTATTCTCCTGGGAAAAGAGGGGTGCTGTCAAAA
The DNA here is from genome assembly GCF_018555375.3 of Anguilla rostrata. Lineage (NCBI taxonomy): Eukaryota > Metazoa > Chordata > Actinopteri > Anguilliformes > Anguillidae > Anguilla > Anguilla rostrata. The sequence continues at coordinate 36,310,526 of NC_057948.1, forward strand.
TTTGACTGCACAATACATAATTACCTGCCATCGCCTGACAGCTGTGACCATCAATGTTTCTAAATTATGATTAATTTTGTTTTTTTATTAATCATTATTAATTGTTTTTCATCTAATAATTTGTTGATGTATTTGTCATGTGTTTATTTGTTATAATTCATGACATAGTACTGTAGTTTATTTACATTGTAATGTGTTTCATAAAGCTTTGACAACACGTACATTGAAAATATTTCATGTCAATAAAGTTATTTGAATTGAATTGAATTGAGAGGGATGTCTAAGAGACGATGAATAACACAAGCCAGTGATGGAACCTATTATTTATTATTTTGTTTCGTTTTAAAACATTACAATTTTATTTTATTTATTTGAACTCTAATTTCTATTTTAGAAGTATCTATCGTTCATGTTGTACTTCTAGTGTTATACAACTTGTCTGAAATGTTTTTGTTTGATTTGGCAATATGTAGCATATGGATTTCATGCCAAAAGAGTACATTAAATTGAACTGCGAGAGAGAGAGAGGGTGAGAGAGAGTGGGGGAGGGAGGGAGAGAGAGAGGAGAAGGGGGAGAGAGAGAACGGAGAGCATGTGTATCACTTGAGGGAAAGAACAGAGTTTGTTTAATCAATAAATGAAACTGTTTACTCGGCATGTCACAAGACAGCCGCCGCTCCTGTGGGATTTCTCTCCGAGCGGAAATGAGCAGGAAAAAAACAAAAAAACATGAGACACAAATCAGCAGGGAGGGCTCAGCTGGAGAGACCCTGACCGCCCTTAAATTAGACTCTGATTGGCTCAAAACCGTCAATGGGGCGGCGGGGGGGGTGATGGGGTTTCCTCACTTGAACGTCCTGCCGTAACATACAAAGGATGTTCGGGGGTGGGGGGGGGGGCAGGCAGTATAATGTGCGGGATTGCGTGTACCTTAAGTTGCAGGTCATTCAACTAGGACACTGCCATTGTACCCTGGAGCAAGGAGCTCAACATGAATTGCTTCAGTATGTACATAGCAGTATAAATGCTGTGTGAAAAATGCGATGAATAAGAGCTTCTGAATGGCGGTTTAGTACAGTAACGGGTGAACTCACTGATGAATGACGTGTGCTGGAAGTCATGGATGGGGGTTAGGACAGTGTTCACACAAACCTCCACCCACCGGCAGCTGTGATGCCAGCCAGACTCCGAGGACATCATGGATGCAAGCTGTGATGTGGATGGCACTGTTCCCTCGTTTGGTTTCGAATCCCAGCCCGGGCCTTTCTGTGTGGAGTTTGCATGTTCTCCCTGTGCCCGCGTGGGTTTCCTCCGGGTACTCCGGTTTCCTCCCGCAGTCCAAAGACATGCAGGTTAGGTTAACTGGAGAGTCTAGATTTCCCCTACATGTGAGTGCGTGAGTGAATGGTGTGTGTGTGCGTGTGTGTGCCAGCAATGGACTGGCAAACTGTGTGTTCCTGCTTCTTGCCCAATGCATGTTGGGATAGGTTCCAGCACCTCCCATGACCCTGACTGGGAATAAGCTGGTATGGATAGATGGATAGAAGCTTCAGTGTGCCCAGCATTTTGTTTAGAATTTTTATTTAAATTTCAATTTTATTTCTACTACTTCCAACTACGGAAAAGCTGTTGAAGACCCAGAGATTAAGTGCCAGTTGTGAGATAAAATTTCTCTGAAAGAAGGGCATTAATCAGAGAGAAATTCTCACACAGTCAATGAGCACCTCTCCATTAATGGGCTACCTGACTGAAGAAGATCAGGGGAAAATAACACACATTAATTATTCTCATCTTCACTGGTTTTGCATCTCAAAGTCCCATTAATGTTTAAGGTTGAGAGCACACAAAATCACAAAACGCTTTAGCTTTTCTTTCTTTCCTGTTTTAGAATTTGCCCTGAGTCACCTGCATTACATTACATTTTATTTGGCAGATGCTTTTATCCAAAGCGACGTACAATAAGAGCATTGGAGCATTAGTTGGTCGTTTGGAACAACTACAAAACACAGGTCCGATAAGGTACAATACTCATTATGTAAGTTATTCATAGCCATGAACACCGAGAGTATTTAGGTAATGGTGAGCGTGTATGCTACACTTGTGTACAGTGAGTGAGAGAGTCCTTGAAGTATATGTACTGTTCAGTGTTATATGTACATTTATTACTGTATGCTTTGGCAATACAGAATGTGTTTTGTCATGCCAATAAAGCATACTGAATTAAATTGAATTGAGTGAGTGCGTGAGTGCGTGAGTGAGTGAGTGAGTGAGTGAGAGAGAAAGAGAGACAGAGAGAGAAAGAGGCAGAGACGGAGAAGGAGGCAGAGAGACACAGAGAGAGGAGGCTCTCAGAGGCTTGATGTCATTGGACAGAAGATTCACAGCCCAAACACCAAAGCCCGTCTGCAGAGGAGAGGGGAGGTTCAGCAGTTACCGGCAACGGCTTGGGTCCGTGACATCACACCCAGCTCGTCCCCGTCCTCCCCAGTAATATATCACACTATTAATCACGCAGTCTGAGGCTCAGTGTTCGCCGCCCCTCCAAAACGTCCTAACTCCACTCAGCCTAATTGATTTCTATTTATTTATTTATTTTAAACTTCCCCTTGTATAGTGCGCTGTACAGCCCGTTGTCCGTTGTCTTCCTCCGGCCTTTGCCGCGAGCGCGTGTGCGAGCGCGTGATGGATATCTCGCGCTACACGGATGTTGATATTTATTTGCCAGCGGCTCCCGACCGGATATCTAAATCACCCAGACAGGTGGGAGACTGGCAGGGATTTGTGGTGACATTCAAGTCAAGTCCCCCGAGAGAGCGATCGTCAGGGATCGACCCGGTGCGCTTTAATCACAGTGACATTTCCCGCGCCGCCGGGCTGTGGCACGTGGCCAGTACTGCCCCCTGCCTGGCCGACTGACTGACTGCGCCCGGGAGCCGAAGGCTGCAGGGCCTATCCCACCTCACCCGTGGACAGGCAGCGACAGACAGACATGGTCAGTTCCTTAAAGCACCTCCTATCCCATCTCACCCATGGACAGACAGCGACAGACAGACATGGTCAGTGCCTAAAAGCAGGGCCTATCCCACCTCACCCGTGGACAGGCAGCGACTGACAGACATGGTCAGTGCCTAAAAGCAGGGCCTATCCCACCTCACCTGTGGACAGGCAGCGACAGACAGACAAGGTCAGTTCCTTAAAGCACCTCCTATCCCATCTCACCCATGGACAGACAGCGACAGACAGACATGGTCAGTGCCTAAAAGCACCTCCTATCCCACCTCACCTGTGGACAGACAGCGACAGACAGACATGGTCAGTGCCTAAAAGCAGGGCCTATCCCATCTCACCCGTGGACAGACAGCGACAGACAGACATGGTCAGTGCCTAAAAGCACGTCCTATCCCACCTCACCTGTGGACAGACAGCGACTGACAGACATGGTCAGTGCCTAAAAGCACCTCCTATCCCACCTCACCTGTGGACAGACAGCGACAGACAGACATGGTCAGTTCCTTAAAGCACCTCCTATCCCATCTCACCCGTGGACAGACAGCGACAGACAGACATGGTCAGTGCCTAAAAGCACCTCCTATCCCACCTCACTCGTGGACAGACAGCGACAGACAGACATGGTCAGTGCCTAAAAGCACCTCCTATCCCACCTCACCCGTGGACAGACAGCGACAGACAGGCGGCTTTGTGCCGGAATCTACTGTTAAACCGCAATTAATTGGCTGAGGGCTTCTGTTGCTTCAAGCTTAGGGAAAAATCTATTTGGCAAGTTAAAGAGACAGTACAGTGCAGTATTCCTATAAACTAAATCCACACTGGGACTCTGCTTTGGGGGGGACAGTTTCTCAGCCCTGTGTGAAATTATGTTCTTATTTCCCTTTACAGTATGTGGTGTATTTTCTAAAAACAGTCCATTACATTAATAAAATGAATACTTTACTATTATTATTATTATTATGTCATTATTGTTGTTATTATTATTAATTTCACTTTCTGGAGCTCAAATCCCTACATGTAGCAAGTGTTATAATGTTTTGGTGACCATACCTAACACTGTGGATTTAAACATACTCCATTTTGTTTCATTGAATGTAATATTTATACATTTTTCAAGCTCCAGGGGGGGCTGGTTTACTCACTGCCAACAGAGGTGGCTTATACAATACAGCACACTACACCACAGACACTCACATCCTCCTATACAGCACACTACACCACAAACACTCACATCCTCCTATACAGCACACTGCACCACAAACACTCACATCCTCCTATACAGCACACTACACCACAAACACTCAAATCCTCCTATACAGCACACTACACCACAGACACTCACATCCTCCTATACAGCACACTACACCACAAACACTCACATCCTCCTATACAGCACACTACACCACAAACACTCACATCCTCCTATACAGCACACTACACCACAAACACTCACATCCTCCTATACAGCACACTGCACCACACACACTCAAATCCTCCTGCATTAAAACAGGGGTTTTGTTCAGCTCATTAAAGGGTAGAAGCTGTAAATTTTAAATCTGTGTCTGCTGACAGTCTTAGAAACATATGACACCCTTCAAATTTCAAAGACTTCCTGCGAGAGGATGACAGCTGATTAATGATCCGTAGTCTCTGGCTTTTGTGAAAAGCTGGTATTCAGTATTCATGGCCCCTCACTTAGACGTTAAAGAGAAATGTCCATTGCACAAGTCTATTCTTACCCTCCCTTCACAATGCCTGCAGCTGATGGGCAGGTGGTGTTGAAGTAAGCCATCTCTCCTTCCTCTTCCTCCCACTCACTGTTGCCTAGTATTTATTTATTTTTTATAACCGTTTAAGGTGTGAGATCAGAAATGCAGTATGTGATTAGAATGTTCTTGACTGAACATTGTAATGCTGATGTAACACATCGCTGCTGGTAACTGAAAGCGGTGGAGTTCTAGAATACTGATTTAAAATTAGGACAAAAGAACATTCCAAAAACCCTTCCTCTTCAAAGGGTTAAACACTGTGGTGCTTCCTCCTCCTTTCTCTGCGGTGTTTTAACAGGTGGAGCGCCTTCTGTGCCTGTGCCTGAAAACGGCCACTGAAGCAGGTGAACGGGACGCCTGTGGTTCCCCTGGCCTTCCTTAGAGAGGGATCAGCTCATCGTTACCCCCCCCCCCCCCTGAGGAACCCTGCCGGCTTAAACCTTTAAAACCTGCCCCATGCCTCCCATCCCTTCAGACCTAAAGCCCGCGGATTGCATAGCCAAGGTTTGAACCTGCAACTAACGTAAAGAGCGTGGACACATGGCAGCCGTTATTGCTATAAACTACGTATACCGAGTTCTTTTTACCTTATAAATAGAGACTCCAAGAACAGGCAAGTATCATTAGGACCAACGTTTGCGTGTCACTATTGTCCAGTATTATTTATAGTAAAAAAAAGAAAAGAAAAAGGCTTCAGGCTTCCAGAGTCTACCTGTCACCACTGCATCCTTCCACAAAATAACACAGAATAAAAGTTCAGAGCTACCTGAGCTCTGTTAATCCCCTCCACCCAGCCGGATTGAGCTCTGACCTGCTCAATAAACTTTGGTACCATAATTGATGTTTTTCGCGGTTGTGAGGGCCGGGAGAACTGAACCGGAACACAGATCAGGCCGTGTTGTTTAATCACATAATGATAAAATTGCACATCAATTTCTCCCACGTGGCTCAGTTGTAAAAGATGTGCACTGTGAGCACAGGCTGAGCACAGAGTAATATATCAGATACACAGGCTGGAATATCTGAATGCTTTGTATGGATGTATCTGGCTTTCATGGTTGTAGCTATGTGAAATTGTGCCGATATAAGAAGCAAGATACATTCCATACTGTATGGTATTTTGAATACTGCCTCATCACAGACTGGTCAGTTATTAATAGCATCAAATGTTATTCATTTCCAGTTGTGGCAGTATAACCATATGAAAGAATGTATTTTTTTTGGGGGGAGGGGTGTGGGGGTACTGCCTATTTAGGGGGGGGGCATTGCCCTATACTGCCACTGGTACCAGGCACTGATGCTTTACTGGAAATATGCTTCATTGCATCCACTTTAGTGCCCAACCACTTCCTTAAAATGAACAACTTCTTTTTAAGTGGTTTGGCTGCTGTGACAGCCTGCCACTCCACAAAGTTTTATTTTATTGGTTATGCCAGAACTGCTCTCGCCAAACAATATAGCCCGTCTGACCTCAGCCTCGACCCCAGCGCAACGAGCGTCTGGAATTCACACCCCGCGAAGTTCCGCTTCTTCGCCTTGGCGGTCTGACTTTCTCCATTCTCCCTGACAATGCAACGGGAATGAAAAGCTGATTTATGCGTGTGTCATATTCACACTGGGCGTTCCGTTAACCATTTATGGTTAGTCGTGGGAGTTAATGGGGCGGGACACTAGGCTCACGCGCATACGCAATGATCTGATTGTGAGGGAACTGCGTGTGTGTGACTGCATGGACAGTCTTATAGATCAGGATATTTTGATCGTATGCAGTTCTCTTATTCTGTGAGCTGCGTATCGTTTTAGTTCAGAGTCTCCGCGAAGCTTCATAAACGCGCCCCTGGGACGCATAGGTGCAGGAGGGCTTAAGACAGCGGGGTTTTACTTGGCTAATCGCTGCATTGGTTACTCCGGGTGACGTATGTGAGCTGTTGTTGTCATTCACCTCCCCAGTCGGCAGTGTCTCTCCTGGAAGAACACAGCCTGTGAACTGCAGCATGTGCACTAGCCTGTGGTTCGCTGGAGAGTCCTTTGTCAATACAGTATCAAAAAATAAATAAAACTTCTCGGATTGGTGCGTGTCAGAACTTGTAAGGTGCTATTGAATAAAAAATAAAAACAGGCACCAGCGTGTGCACATGCACACACACACACGCACACACACACACTGTTGTTGTAATGATAGGTATCAGCGTGATGCATAAGACCGTGGGGTTTTACTTGGCTAATCGCTGCATTGGTTACTCCGGGTGACGTATGTGAGCTGTTGTTGTCATTCACCTCCCCAGTCGGCAGTGTCTCTCCTGGAAGAACATGTGAGCATGTGCACTAGCCTGTGGTTCGCTGGAGAGTGCTTTGTCAATGCAGTATCAAAAAATAAATAAATAAAACTTCCCGGATTGGTGCGTGTCAGAACTTGTAAGGTGCTATTGAATAAGGAATAAAAACAGGCACCAGCGTGCGCACATGCACACACACACACACACACTGTTGTTGTAATGATAGGTATCAGCGTGATGCAAAAATCTCTCTCTCTCTCTCTCTCTCTCTCACACACACACACACACACACACACAGCACTAAGACTCGCTAGTGATTCTTAATTAAAAGAGAGACAACATTGTGACCGTTCTGTTTCATCTATTATTCACAGAAGAACTGGAGCCCGACTGCATTACCTTCAGTTTCCCTGAAATGCTTATTTACAGCTCAGGCTGCCAGCTCCAGCAGGATGTTTAAATTATCAGCTGTTAGGCGATTCAGTAGAAAATAAAACCGGATTACTGTTCAGTTCACCTTAAAAATCACGTCCCAAACAGCCATTTTTAAAAGCACGCTGCCACACTGTATGCCCAAACAAATAATTCACCTGGGGTTTTCTCATGCAAAAAACAAAACAAAACAAAACAAAACAAAAAAAACAGGCAAGTGCTGTCAAGAAATTGTGCTAATAACAGGTTCTTATGCGGCTCATGAATGAATAAATGTACAACCAAATCATTATTTCTATTTTAATTAGATCATCATCCACTCTGTAGGCTCTTCAACTTCAGCTAATTTCACACCTTAAGTATCAGAACTGTACTTAAACCAAGCCGGCTCTTTTCTGTTTTAGCAGAGTAGCCATAATGAGAAACTAGCTGGTATTCAATCAATATTTGTCCTTAACTTTTACCCACAAGTAAACGCAGGAGAGTCACAGTTTCACAAACTCGGAGAGGTCATTTTCGTGAGTTACCTTTGCTGAACTGTGTTTGTGCAGAGAGCAGCGGGTGAGAGGCAGAAATAAGTGCTGGACAGGTCCCCCAAGCTGAACTTTCAATCAATAAATCAGTCAATCAATCAAATAAACAAATAAATAAATAAATAGTAAGGGCATCTTGCAAAAACGTTTGCTAAACCACTATTGGCGCCTGTTATTAGGAATGCTATCATAGCAGAACTCTTGCAGAGTGAAACCCTAATTAAAGGGAAGGAGAGGGTTGCTGAGGGCGCATTCGGCTAAAGCGCAATGCTGTAGTGCAGGGACGAGTCGCGCGGACTGAGGTCAAACCCGGTCTGTGCCAGCAGCGCCTGTGGCGGGCAGCTTCATATTTACGATCGGGTTGCCTGGGTTAGGGAGGATTCAGTTGCCGCTGAAATGCATTAATGCTGAAATTCATGGATGCAATCAAACTTCTGACCACTTCTGTCTCAGTAAATGAAATATTGCCCAAGATTTTGCCAGATGCACCAAATCAAAAAACCAGCACTGTGGTCTGATTAAAGGCATTAATGATATACCAATGTGTGTATGTTTTTTTCTTTTTTTTAAATTCAGTGGGGACTTATCTTTAGATGTTTTTGCTCTTCAGAAACAGGAACAGATACAGAAAAATCTGCTTGTTGTGGTAATGCGACAACTAATCAATATGCATCACTGGTGTTGTTCTGATACTGATAAAGTCAGTCACATTAAGTGTGAAGAAGCAAAAACAACTAACTATTGAAAAGGTGGGAGGGGGGGGGGGGGGTGAATTCAGAAATGTCAGGAAACAATGTCTGCCTTTGATATCAGTCGCTGTGCTGTCAACCAATCACCTGAAGCTAGATTAAGGCTTATGTCCAATGACTGCTGAGGAAGGTTAATCACAACCTATCCTATCAGTAAAGTGTATACAATCTGACAGAAGGAAAGTAATGATTAAACGCCATATTTAATCTTATCACGATATGTTTTTATCTTCTTCAAATTACCAACACAATAGAATTTGACAGTTGGTGAAATTTATGGATTTAAATCTACCTTACACAATCGGCTGGATGTTTTAATAATGAAACACAAACGGGGGGAGGGGGGGACTTCACACTTCAACAAATGTCGGTCGAACCAACAACCGTTTACATTCTGAAGCACTCTGTACCAACGTGAGATCGGTTTCCGAAAACACTGAAACCTACTCAAAGATGAGGTATCAGTCGCTGTGCTGTCAACCAATCACCTGAAGCTAGATTAAGGCTTTTGTCCAATGACTGCTGAGGAAGGTTAATCACAACCTATCCTATCAGTAAAGTGTATACAATCTGACAGAAGGAAAGTAATGATTAAACGCCATATTTAATCTTATCACGATATGTTTTTATCTTCTTCAAATTACCAACACAATAGAATTTGACAGTTGGTGAAATTTATGGAAAATGTCAAACGATAACTTCCAGGTTAAAATTCGTCTGGACATGTCTCAGAACTTGGTGCTTAAACTTTTGGGCACCTATTCACATGGAAAATATGGACACCCCATTTGGACACATTTTTAAAACTGTAAATATGAAAAACATGACATTGGGTTATGAAGGTTATGAGTTTCAAACATCAGAGACTTTAAAGTTATGTTATATTTTTAGGTAGAAGGACAAGGTTCTTGTGGCCCGGTTGCATCTCAGTTGTCATGTTTTCAGTCCGGTGCTTGGCCATATTCATAAATTCAATGCTTGTGCATGCTCTCGAAGAGAATGTCATGGCGACCGTGAGATATTTAATAAACAGGAGTTTAGACAGGACAGTGGCCTCAGCTTTGAAATGACAATTGCTTAGCCTTGCTGCTTTAAAAGAACACTAAAAAATACATTTCCTTTCAGAGGTGATTCACAATGCAGGCAGTCATCACATTGATCGGTGAAATGAACGGGAAACAATACAAATGTGTGGCAGGGCTCGGTTGGTGGGAGAGGTGCAGGAGAAAAGGAGGACCACTCCTACTGGTTAAGTAGGCACACGCACCTGGAGTGCATCAATAATTAGTCCAGGTATTTAAAGTCTTCTTCCCAGTAAGTGTCTGTGACCGAGGGATTCACAACCCAAGAGAGAAAGTGCGGTCATTACAAAAATAAATAAAACTGCTTCGCATTACACCCTCACGGGATCCGGGTAAAAATAATAAACCCAACACAACAAACTAAAAGAACAAAGACAAAAATAACCAAAATTACAAAACAGCTTTTCAGCTTTCTCCTTGCTGGCAGCTTCCTCTGTCTCTCGGACTGCGAATCCCTCAGTCACAGACCCCTACTGGGAACAGAGCACACTTTAAATACCTGGCTCGCCCCGAAATTCTCACACAATGACTGTGAGTCCCTATATGCTGCGCTTAAGGTTATTTCCAAGATAAGGTCCCAGAAGATGAAAGATGCATAACTCCATGACTGACCTTTCGATATTGTATGGCACAGCATCAGACTCCCGTGGAGAGCAGAGCGTGTGTGTTAAACATGGAGGTACAGCACGTAACAGTCTGCAACACGCCCGGGGTTTAAATCTACCTTACACAATCGGCTGGATGTTTTAATAATGAAACACAAACGGGGGGAGGGGGGGACTTCACACTTCAACAAATGTTGGTCGAACCAACAACCGTTTACATTCTGAAGCACTCTGTACCAACGTGAGATCGGTTTCCGAAAACACTGAAACCTACTCAAAGATGAGATGAATAAGTAAGGAGTGGACGTGTAAAAATAAGTCCCTTTGCAAAGAATGGAGAGTGGGGGTGGGGGGTGGGGGGGTGGGGTGGAGTGCTCTGCATGCATGGGGTGGGGGGGGGGATGAATAATTTAACCAGGCTGATCTGTGTGGGTATTCCATCGATTTGAGACCGCATGTATAAATCATTGGGTTACGTAAATAATGGAACAACTTTCTTTATTTCTTATTAATGCCACGTGCTCACCCTGCACTCAACTGCATGAGCTCTTCTGCTGGTCACAAGTCAGTCCCCTCTACCCTGTCAATCAATCATTTACAACATCTAAACGACGACATGACGCAGATACAGAGAGCCGGCATAGCAATCTGCCAATGAGAACACAGGACTACGGGAGAGACAGGCTTCCTGGTATATTACAATTAATATTATTATTATCCATCCATTATCTATAGCCGCTTATTCTGGGCAGGGTCGCAGGGGCTGCTGGAGCCTATCCCAGCATGCATTGGGCAAGAAGCAGGAATACATCTTGGACAGGCTCGGAACCACGCGGACGGGTATGGCGACATTCGCCAAACAGAACAGCAGAAAGCCACGCAGCACGCGTTTGCTAAAGGAATCCACAGCAGTGGGTTTTATTCCCCCTGGCTGAATGAAGGAAGCTCTTCAGGTCATTGGTAGAATGGGACAGCTCTGCTGAAGCATCCAGCCATTAGTGTGCAGCTCGGAATTTAAACAGGCAGCCTCGGGGCTACCCAGGACTGCACGAGGACCCTTATCTATTAAGCCTGTTGTCTCTGGACTTAGACCTCCAGGGTGCGTTAGATCACTGGTCCCCACCCCGCCAATGAAAATTAATACGTCCTTCATCTTGTTCCTTAACCCTAAAGAGTAGGTTTTTGGGGAATGGTTTTTTTTTCTTTTTGTTCAAAATTCTTTCAAAAAGTCAGTGTACTCATTGCTTTCCATTACCATTAGTGATTGTTACATCAGCATTATAGTGTTCCGGTTACCCCTTTTTCCCCCAAATCAATCCCCTACAATTAAATTATGTTTGAGTCAAATCAACTCAGAACGACTTGGTTATCTTCAAAAAGAAAGTCGTTTGGCCTTCTGCAGCAGCAGATTAAACAGCAAACAGTTCTATTAGACAATATACGGCATCAGCACCTCTAAAAGAACAGCATGTGTAAAGGCATACTGAGGAGATGATTTGCATTTTGATATATTTTGGGAGGGGCTGATTTCTATATCAGGAACCATCCTGATACGTGGCCCCAAACACAAAGTGGATCTGGGCACCCTGCCTTTCTACAGATGACAGCATTCCAGGAGTTTCTACTGTGAAACAGCAATAAATGAAATAAAATAAAATACTAGGTACAAAAAAATGAAAAAGAAAAAAACAAAACCTAAACTAAAAATACTGAGGCTGTGCGATTCTGCATGCACAAGATCTTTTCCAGGGTGACTCACATAGCTAAAGTTGTAGATGAAATCCATTTATATACCAGAATATTTAGAGAAAGAATTCAGGCACAGTGTCTCACTGAAGGGTACAAAGACAGGTCCTTACCGGGAGAGAGCCTACATTACACTACAGCGCTGTTTTATTTTCATTCCAAGCCGGGGCTCTATTGAGTGTCCTGAACGCTGTCAAAGTGTACAACCACGAGCGCGCAAGGAACCGCCTTCACTTGTTCTTCACAGCAAATGGGAAAAACAAACAAACTGCGGCCCAAGTAGCACACGGACTCGTCACATGGAAGAGAGGAAGGGGTCATGACCTCAAAAGTGGGAGGAGCTGCAGCGCACATCAATCTGCTAATGGCATCAGCTGAGGAACTACATCTACAGTCTTGGAATCAGATTTTAGGGCGCTATGCTTTGACTTTCAGAACAGGTGCATTCCTTGTTCACAATTGTTTAAACACAGCTTCCTTCAAAATCTTTTTTAGTAAATAACAACAGAGATGAATAGACAGCTATTTACCACAAGGCTCTCAAGAGGAAACAGTTTTAGTAATAATTATAGAATGGAAAAAAAAAATATTCTGAGGAAAAGACACGGGCAAATGGGTAAAACCATCAGGGGGATTTGATCAAAGCTGTCAGAAAGGGAGGGGGGGGTATTTAACAAATTTGAGGATTTGGTCTTGGGAGATCACAAGGCCAAGTTCTTGATAGTCTTATTTAAAATGAGATGTTTCTGTGTCTTAAAGACCTCTACTTCAAGGTAACCACTGGTGTATACTTTGTTGTTTACTGTAATTACCACTTCTTGTTTATTAACCTACAGTCGTTAAGATGTTTTTGTACTTTTGTCATAATTGCATGCAATTAATACCTTGGTTGCAATATCATGTTTTTTTTTTTTTCCTTCCTTGGAAAGGCTGACTAAATTACATTGCATTGTTTTTAAACCACTTTAACTAATAGTGTACATTTAACATAACATATTAATAACTGCTGCATAAGAATGAAACAATCGTTACACATAATATTCATTGCTCATTATTGTATGCATGACCACCCATAAGACAGGATATTGCCTATAACTTGAGCTGATACACATTATGAAAACATAACGCGGTTGTTATGTTAATTCTGATGTAGCACTTAAGAGTATGTTATGTCTGCATTATGGCAATACAGTTAATGTAGTGTTACCCAGTAGACTTAAGGCCCTAGTTTATTGTGCTGGTATTGCATTTTGGATGACGTATTCATAGCCGAAAGATGATTTTGTGCAAAAGCACCTTCGGAAGCAATATACAGAGAAGCAGAAACCAGAAGAGAATCGAGAAAAGGTTTCCTTGTTTTAAATCATGAAAACAAAGGTACAGGCAAACAAACACATATCCATATATAAGGTGAGTCTCGGTCAATAAGCATTGTTGGGGAGTACTTTAACTACATGTAGTTAAACCAATAGTTTAATTATATTTTGCAGCAATTTGTGTGGCAGTTGTAGTGCTTAATTACTTTTTTGTAATTTTTCATGTGCCTGACTATGCCTGTTAGCGCTGATCATTAGCTCATGTTGAACAACATTTTTAAAAATTAGTAATGTGATGCCACTGCAGATAAGTAATAATATTACAGCAATGACAAAAACCCGATGTCCCAGGGGTGTTGATGACATTATAACCTAACTTTGGTGAAAATCTGATCATTTTGAAATATACATATAAAACATATCCATATACTCAACATTCAGGCAACATATCTTAGTACAGCATAAAACCAAATATGAGAGTATAATGGAGCAAATCCGCCTCTTTTTTCTTTCAAATTATATTTCAAAATGTTCAATCAGGAGTGACAATTTGCAGAAAACTCTGCTCAATTGGGCAGCCAGTCACACCTGTGTGTTGATATCAAATCCAATTAAACTCGCACCACTGAAGATAAACTAAGAATAACAGCACCGCTGCTCTTTTCCAGCACTCAATAAGAGAAAAGCTGGCCAAAACGTTAAATTAAAGAAACATTTCTCAAGAAGAATAACCACTCTCCTCGATATACAATCATAAGCAATTATAACGTCTGTCAGATTAGCATCGATTTCTATCGGATGATAATTAATAAAGTATTATTTCTGCTCTTTATGTGGTCAACACCAGAACTGAATGCTGTGCCATTTCTTCAGGGCTGTACAGTTTTAGAGGGAAAAAAAAAGCAATATTACTGACAATGTTAATTAAAACACTTCAACGTCACACACAGGAATCATTTCTAGTGCATCTGGAATAATCACCGTTTTTTTTGCCCTTTAAGTGCTTGTACATGCAGAATTAACAACAGTAAACAAACGGGGAATCATCGGCAGATAACTCTCTGTTCTGACCGAAAAACTGTTTCAGTCACGAGGCTGGAGTCGCATGGCGAGAGACTCCCAGGTGAACGGTGTCAAGTTCCTGAATCTGCCTCCGATTGAAAAACAGTCATTTCTGCATTAAGGCAGACCGCACAGGGTCAGAGTTCGGGAGGACCGCACTCGCTAAATGTGCGGTGTTGTTCGTGCAGTGGCGAGGGCGTAGAGAAAATGAGGCTCTCATGCTCTCAACGCAATCACGAAATGTCAGTTATAGTCCTGTGGGAGCCAGGCGAGTGGAGGAGACACAGGTGTTTTAATACAGGTACATACACAACCACAAAATACCTGCAGGGTATAAGGGTTGGGCAGTCATGCTCAAAACAAAAATTAAAAGTAGGCGGTACAGACAAATATCCACGTGCTGAGTCTATAAGAGAAACTCTCAACAGTAAATGTCTCTATAACACCATTTAAACAAAATGTCTAATCATGAGGTAGTGAGCAGATATTCATACTTAAGATAAGTGTCTAACCAGGCGATTTAACAGATACATATCACAAATTACTAATCATGGATGCGGTGTCAGATGGTGTAGCACAGAAATCCCACTGACATGAAGAGCAACTAAGCAGCAGGCTACTAATCCAGAGCGTCACACCAGATTACATCTAAGTACACCAGCACAGTCTACTATACAGGCTGGAACCCAGCTGACAGAGACCCCAGATTGAGCACCTTTCAATCAGGCTACAAGCCAGCAGCAAGGCTACATCCCAGCTGCTGGAACCCAGCCCCAGCTGGTACAATCCGACGACAAGCAGAGAGCTACAAACCCAGAGCTACAAGCCCAGCAGCCCCAGAGCTACAAGCCCAGCAGCCCCAGAGCTACAATCCCAGAGCTACAAGCCCAGCAGCCCCAGAGCTACAATCCCAGAGCTACAAGCCCAGCAGCCCCAGAGCTACAATCCCAGAGCTACAAGCCCAGCAGCCCCAGAGCTACAATCCCAGAGCTACAAGCCCAGCAGCCCCAGAGCTACAAGCCCAGCAGCCCCAGAGCTACAAGCCCAGCAGCCCCAGAGCTACAAGCCCAGCAGCATATCCATTACACCACACAACAGGTGATTTACAGACGCTAGCAGGGTCATCTGCGTATGCCTGCTAAGCTCAAATAACAGCCACCTGATAACTATAAATCAGCTAAATGACGCTAGCGCATTCCTCTGTAACACCGATTTCCCAGAGAAGTCCCGTCGCTTTCTGTGATTAAGGTTTTAAAGTGAGGGCAAGCGTCAGTGATGGCGGGGGTCCTCCACCACCTCCGCCCGCTTACGGTCGCGCCCGCTGCCTGCCCGCCCCCCCACTGACCGCCCGCCCGCCCGTCCGCCCGTCCGCCCGTCCGCCCATCTCGCCTAATTAACTTAAAGAACGTTGCCAGAGTTCCCCTCCCCAGCGTCCATCGCTCTTGGCAGGCAGACGGACAGCTCCGCATTTCAGAAACGGAGATATAATTTGTGTATACAAATGTCAAAATGTCAATGGATGTAATCCTTTCAAAGGGTGATTGGGGTTATTCATCGATGTTTTGGCCACATTCCCTAATCTAATACAAGCGGAGTGCTTCTTGGCGCCCTCCCGCACCCCCACCCCCCATTCCCTTGTAAGCTGGGAAGGGAAGAGCCATCGAGCTGCGCGTCCCCCCCGCCCTCCCCCCCCCCCCCGAGCAGAGCGCTCCGCCTCGCCCTGCTGAATTAATGTGCTCAGCGGTAATGCAGCCTCCCTGGGAAGGCACGCTGACATTTAGTGCTTTTCTTTAGAGGAGCGCGGATAGTTTATGATCCGCCGCAATTTAAATGAGATGAAAGATATTGTTACTTTACCTCATGAATGGGTGGTCATGGCTAACCCCCCCCCCCCACACACACATTTATTCAGTATTTTGTGTCTTCTTCTCATTTTTCATCACTATTATTTATTTATTTGGGAGAGTAGGTGGATTTCCTTAAGGACCTAATTGATTAACCTGTAATGGCTTCTTTTTTAATTTATGGGAGGCATTTCTCAGAATGGAGGTGGTGAAGGTTACTCACTGTTCATGTCTAAATCACTGAGTGCCTCCCTCCAACCCCCCACTGCACCCCCACCCCCCACTGCCCCCCACCACTGTCCCCCCACCCCCCACTGCCCCCCACCTCCCACCTCCCACTGCCCCCCCACCTGCCACTGCCCCCCACCCACTCCCCCCCCCCACCCCCACCCATCTCAGTGAGGCACATTTCCCGGGCAGGACTCCTCAGTGGTCCATGGCGCTGGTTTGGCATAAAGTTCCGACATCACTGTACACGTCTGTAGGGAAACTGGAAAAAAAATCACCAGCAAAAAAAAAAAGAAAAGAAGAAGAAACACGTGTACTGTGCAGTGAAAGAGCTTCAGGGCCACTTCCAAATCAATGGCTTGACAACAAAATCAGCGGCTTGACTCATCACAAACTGACGTGGGCGACCGGACGCGCATTTCGCTCTGCGCTCGTTTTACATACGCATGCGTGCTGGTGCGCTGTCCAACTGGGCCTTCCATTCCCACTGCAATAAATAACTAAACCTCAAACGTCCAAAAAAAAGGAAAAAATATATAAAAAGAAAAGGGTTGAAATGAAGTAGTCACAGCTGGCCCCTGGTAATCTCATAAGTTCATCTGAGGTATTGATTAATTCCACCTAAATTGACACCCAACTCCCGCGATCCCTCCTGATGCAATGAATAAGATAAATTGCCTTTCCTGGACCACACTTACAGTAAGACCAGGGGAAATAGACAGAGTCCCCCCCCCCCCCGTCCTGTCCTGGGCCCCCCACCCCTCGCTCTACCCCCCACCCCCCACAACACATACACACACGCACACACACACATACACACTCTCCCACTGTACCTCCGTCCTGCTGTGCCCCCCACCCCTCACTCTACCCCCCACCCCCCACAGACACACACACACACGCACGCACGCACGCACGCACGCACGCACGCACGCACGCACGCACGCACGCGCGGACACACACACACACAGACACACACGCACACGCTCCCACACACACACACACACTCCCACTGCACCCCCGACGCAGGAATGCTGGTAATTATTGTGAATGACTTCCTCAGCGCCTGGACTGCCAGCCCCACACCCACCAGGAAAAACCCAAACAATTAATAGCTGGAGGCGAGCACAGCAGAATTAGTTCCCTCCCAATTTTAGAAATAGGGTTTTTTTTGGGGCTGCGGGGGTAGGGGGGTGTCAGTATTTCAGTACCCTCTGTCACTGACAGCAGCTATAAAAAACCTGCTAATATTTAAGCCAGTGGCACTCGCATAACAGCGGATGGCTGATGAGCTGGCTGTCTGTATGAAGGGTTGTGTGCGTGTGCGTGTGCGTGTGCGTGCGTGTGTGTGCGTGTGTGATATTCCACGGAATAAACCCCCTGTTTATGTATCTTACGAGCAGCACTGGAGCAGAAGATCAGTTGCAGGTTTTTTTACGTACACGTTTAAAAAGAGGAAATGTAAAAACAGTTTTATGGACAATTTTACGTTTACATTTTAAAGAGCCAAACATTTTTTTTTTGGTGCCGATTTTTATAAGGACAACATCAAACTGCGAGGCTGCATCAGCACATCGTGATGATGTTATTTTCATGATGTCGACTCAGCCAGTCACTGATGCAGACACACTCCATCTCCGTGGACACAAGCATTCACATCTGCACAGGGGATCCAAAGATGCAATGCACTTGGTCAGAGTGGGGCAACAGTAAATAAATATCTTTATTATGTTTAACAGAGCTCTCTGTGCCAGACCTCACCACACTAGATCATTTGCTGAGAGCTGCTTACGGTTCAGAGTGGTGATCCTGAATAGCCTCGGCAGAAATGTCTCTGTCTGTCTGTCTGTCTGTCTGTCTGTCTGTCCTGTCTACTTCGCTCTCTCTCTCTCTCTCTCTCTCTCTCTCTCTCTCTCTCTCCTCTCTCCTCTCTCTCTCTCGCTCTCTCGCTCTCTCGCTCTCGCTCCTCGCTCTTCGCTCCGCTCCTCCTCCGCTCTCTTCACCTCACTCTCACTCATCTCACTCCCTCACTCCTCACTCTCTCTCTCACTCTCTCACTCCACTCTCTCACTCTCACTCACTCTCTCACTCTCTCACTCTCTCACTCTCTCACTCACTCACTCACTCACTCACTCACTCACTCACTCACTCACTCACTCCAGGATTATAAACTGCTGCGCTAGAGGATGAAAACCCGTATTTCAAAAGAGCTGCGTGTTGCCATGATTACCATCTCAAAAAAAGCGATTCCGACGGTCAAATTATCAAGTACTGAATATGCTTTCCATTATTTTCAGTGACACACATTTTTTTAATGCCCGATGACACCACTGCACATCACTCTAAAGAGAATGGTCGAAATGCTAGTCCTGAAATGAATACTTTTAATACAATATCAAGATTATTACAAATAATATGAATACACAGCTCTTATACCAAGGCACATCCATTATTATTATTATTATTATGCTAGCATTGCCTTTTTAAAACATGTAAATTCTGTGGCAGCTTCAAACACAGCTTGACAAATGATAGCTGAAAATGACATTGAGCTGGGCACTCAATGTCTGTATCGGGTACAGCTGTCTGTATAAAATGGTAAAACGTATACAAATGTAAATGTCATGAAGAAAGGCTGTTTGTCCATACTCTTGTCTGATATTCATCTTTTGATCTCAAATCCAGATTCATTAATTATACAGTAAAAATAACAAATCCAATACTTTTGAAGGGCACTGCATATATATTTATTTCATCTGGGATGCACAGTAAAAGCCGCCTTATATTTCCCATCTCTAAAAAAAAACAAAAAGAAACAACACAAAAAAAAAACATCCTGTATATTTAGGCCTACACCCACAGTGAGAATAGATACCAGTGATGAGTCAAAATTGTCTGTGTCCGCTGACTTCTGTTCATTTATATTTCTGCATGTGGAGAATGACACCATTATGACAGCATCTGTGCCTGATAACAGCACACAAGTCACACCGGACATTGCAGCCTGTGGACACTCATACTTCCAAATATGAAATTCATATAAAGTGAAATATTAATCTCTGCACATGACAAGCTGCCCAACATTCAGTGAACCAGATAAGCAGGACAAGAAAAAAAAGATCCAAATGCACGGCTCATATAATGCACTGAAGCCTTTATCAAAGAAATCAGTTTTAAAGAAGTGAAAAAAAAAGAAATTGGTTAGAACATGGATGAATTCCCCTGAGCAGGTGACCCACGGTGAACTCTCACAGAAGGGAATGTGTGTAGAGCAGTCTCTCACATTTAGAGTAGCAACCAGCCAAATCAGGCACAGCTGCTGCTCACTCCCTGGTGTGTGTGTGTGTGTGTGTGTAAGTGTGTGTGTGTGCGTGCGCGTGTAAGTGTGTGTGTGTGCGTGCGCGTGTGTGTGTGTGCGTGTGTGTGAGAGCGTGTGTATGTGTGGTGTGTGTGTGTGCGTGCATGTGTGTGTGAGTGTGTGCATGTGTGTGTGTGTGTGTGTGCGTGCGCGTGTAAGTGTGTGTGTGTGCGTGCGCGTGTGTGTGTGTGAGCGTGTGTTTGCGTGTGTGCGTGTGTGGTGTGTGTGTGGTGTGTGTGTGTGCGCGTGTGTGCATGTGTGTGTGAGTGTGTGCATGTGTGTGTGTGTACAGGTGATATCACAACTGCTTTTTACTTCAGCTTACTGTTCTTTTTATGTGTATATATATACACAAATGCACGTGCACACGCACGCACGCATGCACACACACAGACACACACACACGCCCAAATATACTACAACAGCTGAGTAAAGTCTATTTAGTAAACAGCCCAGAACATTCAGATCAAAGGATATCCAAAGGTATGAAAACATAATGAAAAAGCCTCACATCCACCCGACAGGGTAAATTAATGGCAATATGGCTGAATTCAGGTCTCCTGCAGCTCAGCCTCGAGGAGACCGGGGATAATTAACAGTGCAGCGGCGGTAAACTGCGACACTGATAGCGAGTGGCACAGGGGGCGAGGCTGGGGCGCGGGGGTGGGGTTCGTCGGTTCTTGGGGGGAGGGAGCGCAGCGATAACTTTGTCCGTGACAAAGCGACTTGTTACACAGATTGAATTAGCGGGGAGCTGGGGGTGGTATTTTGAGAGATTACAGCACATTACCAAACCATATCATTACGAGCATGTGGCATATTATACATGAAAAAAAGAGAAGAAATAAATAAATATATGAAAATTCCGCCCACCTAGACAGACCGGCATTAAAATTCCTGCGGGGGCGTGTGCTGCAGTAAACCGCTTTTCTTTTTTTTTTTTTCATATTTGTGATCAGAATTAATGAGAACATAGTGCCTTGTGGGTACATGCATGCGTGTGGTTAAGTGCACGCGTGTGGATGTGAGTGTTACACTCTCTGGGCTGGGGTGGGGGCGGGTGCGACGTGTCACACTCTGAGAAGGGTGTCACCCGCCTCATAGCATTAGTGGAGTCTACACGCTCCTCTGTAGAGCATTAAAGCGTAGTCTACACCTGCTCCTCTGTATAGCATTAAAGTGGTAGTCTACACGCCCTCTGTATGAGCATTAAAGTGTGTAGCTACACCTGCTCCTCTGATGAGCATTAAAGTGGTAGTCTACACGCTCCTCTTATGAGCATTAAAGTGCTAGTCTCCTCCCCTCTGTATGAGCATTAAAGTGGTAGTCTACACCTGCTCCTCTGTATGAGCATTAAAGTGGTAGTCTCACTCCCTCTGTATGAGCATTAAAGGCGTAGTCTACACCGCTCCTCTGTATGAGCATAAGTGTAGTCTACCTCTCCTCTGTATGAGCATTAAAGTGCGTAGTCTACACCGCTCCTCGATGAGCTTAAAGTGTGAGTCTACACCGCTCCTGATGAGCATTAAATGTGTAGTCTACACTGCTCCCTTGTATGAGCATTAAAGTGCGATCTACACGCTCCTCGTATGAGCATTAAAGTGGTAGTCCACCTGCCCCCTCTGTATGAGCATTAAAGTGCGTAGTCTTCACCTCTCCTCTGTATGAGCATTAAGTGCGTAGTCTACACCTGCCCCTTGTATGAGCATAAAGTGCTAGTCTCACCTCTCCTCTGTATGAGCATTAAGTGCGTAGTCTCACCTCTCCCTCTGTATGAGCATTAAAGTGCGTAGTCTAACCGCTCCCTCTGTATGAGCATTAAAGTGTGTAGTCTACACTGCTCCCTCTGTATGAGCATTAAAGTGCGTAGTCTACACCTGCTCCCTCTGTATGAGCATTAAAGGCGTAGTCTACACCGCTCCCTCTGTATGAGCATTAAAGTGCTAGTCTACACCGCTCCCTCTGTATGAGCATTAAAGTGTGTAGTCTACACCTGCTCCCTCTGTATGAGCATTAAAGTGCGTAGTCTACACCGCTCCCTCTGTATGAGCATTAAAGTGTGTAGTCTACACCTGCTCCCTCTGTATGAGCATTAAAGTGCGTAGTCTACACCGCTCCCTCTGTATGAGCATTAAAGTGCGTAGTCTACACCGCTCCCTCTGTATGAGCATTAAAGTGTGTAGTCTACACCTGCTCCCTCTGTATGAGCATTAAAGTGCGTAGTCTACACCGCTCCCTCTGTATGAGCATTAAAGTGCTAGTCTACACCTGCTCCCTCTGTATGAGCATTAAAGTGCGTAGTCTACACCGCTCCCTCTGTATGAGCATTAAAGTGCGTAGTCTACACCTGCTCCCTCTGTATGAGCATTAAAGTGCGTAGTCTACACCTGCTCCCTCTGTATGAGCATTAAAGTGTGTAGTCTACACCTGCTCCCTCTGTATGAGCATTAAAGTGCGTAGTCTACACCTGCTCCCTCTGTATGAGCATTAAAGTGGTAGTCTACACCTGCTCCCCTGTATGAGCATTAAAGTGCGTAGTCTCACCTCTCCCTCTGTATGAGCATTAAAGTGCGTAGTCTACACCGCTCCCTCTGTATGAGCATTAAAGTGCGTGACGTTCTGACAACCTCACCGCTCCCTCTGCTATGAGCATTAAAGTGCGTAGTCTACACCTGCTCCCTCTGTATGAGCATTAAAGTGTGTAGTCTACACCTGCTCCCTCTGTATGAGCATTAAAGTGCGTAGTCTACACCTGCTCCCTCTGTATGAGCATTAAAGTGTGTAGTCTACACCTGCTCCCTCTGTATGAGCATTAAAGTGCGTAGTCTACACCTGCTCCCTCTGTATGAGCATTAAAGTGCGTAGTCTACACCGCTCCCTCTGCATGAGCATTAAAGTGCGTAGTCTACACCGCTCCCTCTGTATGAGCATTAAAGTGCGTAGTCTACACCTGCTCCCTCTGTATGAGCATTAAAGTGCGTAGTCTACACCGCTCCCTCTGTATGAGCATTAAAGTGTGTAGTCTTCACTCTCTCCCTCTGTATGAGCATTAAAGTGCGTAGTCTACACCTGCTCCCTCTGTATGAGCATTAAAGTGCGTAGTCTTCACTCTCTCCCTCTGTATGAGCATTAAAGTGCGTAGTCGTCACGCCGCTGGATTCTCGCTGTACAATTACGGCCAAATTGCGGTGCGTTGAAGCTTTCACGTCATCAAAGTTGCATGTGTCTGGTAACCAGTGAGGATATTGGGTCGTTAAGTCATGACCTCTTATCTGTCCAGTTCAAGTGCCCATATAACTATCTGGAATTACAGTAGACCAATGCATGCTCCATTCTCACCAACTACCAAGCGGACCAAGAGCCATGCTCTTCAGCTTCCTGAAAGCCTACAAAAACCCTACAAAATGAACCAAATTCAGAGGGTACCCATACAACCATAAAAGCCACAACATCGCCTCCCGTCCTGGCATTCCAAAATTTAAAGGAGAACCTTTAATGAAGGGCCCCGTACAAGATCTACATAAAGCCTTTTTAAGACGGACATGCAACCTTCACAAGCAGCGCATTAACATTCATAAACATTCACAAGCAGTGCATTAACATTCATAAACATTCACAAGCAGTGCATTAACATTCATAAACATTTATAAACATTTGTGTGCTAAGTGCCGTACATAAGGTCATTAAGGGGAGCGCTATGTCACTGTCCACATCAAAATTCACCCCAGCATTCTGGGTAATGCCCGTAGGCGTGGATCCCAGGGGGTACTGTAGAGGACACATGCGCCCTCCCCCCCCAAATTTGTAAAAAAAATAATAAAATGCCCCCCCCCCCCAGTATCATTAAAAAACAAAGTTTCCTGATTGTCACCACCCTAACCCCCCCAAAGTTGAAATGACATTGACATCCTTTGTTACAGTGCCCAGGACATGGGCACTGATGCAGCCCTGTCTGTGACCGTCTGCCAGCAGTAAGGGGTCCTGAATGCAGATAAAGAGCCTTTAAAAGATTTGCCGTGTCTTTGTCTGATTCTTACACAAGACCCTCCAGAGAAAGCGCTGCACAAACGCTTCACTTAAAATCAATCAGCTGATCGTCCAGAGGCAGAGACGGTGGAAGACCACCTGATCGTAAATTTCAGCAGAATATAAATACTCCCCGTGCCTTGTTTTGTGTGTACTCCAAGGGCAACAAAATATTATTTTCCAATGTAGTCAGGGCAGTTGAGTTAACCCTAAGCCTGACCAAAGATTAGCACACTTGACACTGATAATATAACTCACAAAATGAAAAATATATTCACTGAATATATCCTGGCACGTACGTCTCAGACAGGGGAAAGACGTTTCAATAAAACGAGGGTCTGTAACTGGAATGCACCTGAACATCTGGGCTGCCGATCAGTGTCAGTCCTGAGGAGATCAGCGCTGCCACGCCGCTGCGTCTGGCTTCCCTCCACTCTGAGCACCAGACTGACTGCGAAACCCCGGGGGGGGGGGGGGGGGGGTCGGGGGGGGGTTGGGGGTGGGCAGGTCTCGCAGCAGGGTCTGTGCGATCAGTCATACGACGTGCCCTGACAATGCAGAGATAATCTGCGTCTCAGAGAGCATCCAAACAGCCCTGGAGAGCACTGGGGGAAAGAGATCCGCCACGTCCCCGGAATTCTAAAGAGCTTCTCCCTGAAACCCATCAGCTGCCAGTCAATCAATCAACAGTTCCCCCGACGTACACACACACGCGCACGCGCACACGCACACGCACACACCCAGTCACACACACACACACACAGTCACACTCTCGCACACACACACACACACACACACACAGTCACACTCTCTTACAAGCACGCACACACACACACACAGTCACACTCTCGCACACACACACCCAGAACACACACACACACAGTCACACTCTCACACACACACACCCAGTCTCACACACACACACACACACACACACAGTCACACTCTCGCACACACACACTCAGTCACACACACACTCACACTCACACACTCACACACACACACATCCAGTCACACACACACAGTCACACTCTCGCACACACACACACACACAAACAGTCACACACACACACACACACACACAGACACAACCAGTCACACACACACACACACAGTCACAAACACGCACACACACACACACAGTCACACTCTCACACACACACACCCAGTCACACACACACACAGTCACCTACACACACACCCACACACACACATCACACACACACACACAGTCACACTCTCGCACACACACACCCAGTCACACACACACACACAGTCACACTCTCGCACACACACACACACACACACTCACACACACTCTCACACACACACACACAGCTCTCCACACACACACACACACACACACACACACACTCTCGCGCACACACACCCAGTCTCTCTCACACACACACACACACACAGTCACACACACACACACACACAGTCACACTCTCACACACACACATCCAGTCACACACACACACAGTCACACTCTCGCACACACACAAACACACACACACACACACACACACGACGGTATGGCATTTCTCATGTTTCTGTGAGCTTCCTGTGTATTGCACTTCCCAGTGAGTGACGGCTTTGGCAACAGCGTAAATAAAATTATTGTTAAATGCCAACAGTGAACCACTGCCTGTGTGAAACAGACCCTGGGAAGCACAGATGCTTCCTTTAGCTGTGTCCCTACGCTATGGAATTATTACACATGCACCCCTGATTCTGGGTTTTTTCCCCTCTTTTTAATTTAAGGACATCAATATAGACATCAAGACGCACACCATGTGACCCTGTTTTATTTTAAAATAGATAATGGTTAGAAGTTCAGTTAAATTCATTCAGCAAAAAATCATCAGCACCTACCCTCTGCCTGCACATCACCAGTGATGATGCTATTTTTAAAGAAGGGAACAGTCATAGTCACGCCAATAACTGAAATGTCACAAAAATCCATCCAGTAGCTATAATTCAAGATAAGGAAAAATGTTCAGTTTGTACTTTTTCCCACCTCAATCTTTTACCACTTTAAACAGTTTCTCGCCCAATTTGAACATATCTATACTTTTAAACAGACTAGTGAGCACACTGGCAACAATCAAACTTTTTTCTGCATTTACTCTGTGCCTTTAGGCCTAAATGCAGTAAACTCACAATTTATCTCCAATGAAAATGTATAGTTCCCTTTGGATTTACGGCACAGAACTGGCAGCTCCTCTTCAATTAACTTGCACACTTGGCGTCTCGTTTTAAAATATAAAACCGCAAACTTACAGCCTGCAGGGAGAACACAATAAGTCCCAACAGACGGCCGCACCATCAAACTTTTTATAAATAGTTAGACCTCCATGTTTACATTAAAACTATTTGAGAGCAGATAATTAATTTAGCATAATCAGTGGGGGACGTCTTGTCTGAGCCACACAACCGAAACACAGTTTTTTTTTTTTTTTTAAATCACACACTTTACAATCGTCAGTCATGCGCAGTACTCTGTCTGCTCTGTACCACTTTATAGCTTCCCTACTATATCAACTTTCAAGCTTTTTTATTTAATAATTATTCCTCTGCAAGGCATCATCTGTTCAAAAGTTCTTGATAGTGTGGCAGGGAAATACAACGACCAAGGAACTGGTCTTGTAACCTAAAGGTTGCAGGTTCAAATCCAAGGCAGGTCGGTGCCCTTGTACCCTTGAGCAAGGCACTCGACATGAAAACACTTCAGTACATATCCAGCTTCATAAATGGATAGCATGTAAAAATAAATCCAAAAGCTGTGTGTAATTCCCTTTAGATAAGAGCGTCTGCTAAATGCCACAAATGTAATGAAACTTCATCATGAGAACACGGACAAAACACTGTGAAAGAGGGAGAAAAAAAAAAAAAAAAAACTCAATGAGGTCTCCATCCAGCCCTTCTGCATGACTGTTGCCATGGGCGGTTTGATTGGATGTTTTCCCGCCAGACTGACCGTCATTGGCAGAGTTTAAAACACACTTCTCCAGGGCAGGCTCACAGGACCC
Organism: Anguilla rostrata; assembly: GCF_018555375.3. Classification (NCBI taxonomy): domain Eukaryota; kingdom Metazoa; phylum Chordata; class Actinopteri; order Anguilliformes; family Anguillidae; genus Anguilla; species Anguilla rostrata. Next base: position 36,337,593 of record NC_057948.1, read on the forward strand.
GGTCGCAAACGTTATCCGTGTACACAGGTGCACAGGTAATGAGGAAATTCAGGTCACACAGCGGGACACTGTAGTCAGGACTGCAGTGCGTGTCCGTTAAAAATAGTCACTAACTGGATAACTGTTTCTCCAAAGAGCTCAAAGGAATTAATATCAGCATAAAATCAATTAAATCAACTTGAGTTCTTAAAACATACTACTTTTTATTATTTAATTCACATTCTCCCTGTCTTATTAAAATATTAAATAAACTATTTTATTAAATAGTAATTAAGTACTACAGCAAAGAGTTTATTATTTGAGCAAACAGTACACACTAACGAATGTCTCATTTGGCCAGAACGGCCTTGTAAATTGTTTTGGACTAAAGTGTGGCAAACGTAATGTTGACTAGCAGCAATGTCCCGACCAGGATTGTTACGGTTGCTCTCAAGCCCCCGCAAACATAACGAAGCCAAAACCAAGGTTTCCCAAAAATAACCAATAACTTTATTTAACTACACATAAAAGATACCAAATTAGCTGCAAAACATGATAAAATCAAGACCCGGCCGTGGTCGAGAGGTGAGGAGAAAAAGCCCCCATCTCCTGAGAAGCTGACTCCAGGCTTCTTAAAAGGGCACCGCCACAGGTGCTCTCAATTACCTGTAACGAGACACACGCATGTGTCCAAATGGCCAGCGCCCCCACCTGAGGCGGAGGGACGTAACAAGGATGCAAACCTGCAACCTCCAGGTAAAATGCCCGGCCTTAGCCTCCACACCTCTGAGGAACAGCACAAAGCAGAGGGCAGGGAATGAATTCCAACCGATTTCCACTGTTTGAGGTGTTTGAAAAGACGCAAAACCGTTCCGTTCGATTCGGGAGGTGAAACCTGGCTGTGATGTCACATCCTCGGGTGGCTGAGCGTTGTCACGAGGCAACGTGGCGTGGCGAGCTTCTGAGGAAGACTACGGCTGACACGAAAACATGCATGTCAGACACTGACACCAGTTCCCCACTCCAATCTCTCCTCCAGATTTATCTTTCAGGGACAGGGATGTGGTCTCTGTGGCCCAGTTGTGCTGGTGCCATAACCCGAGATGCCCTTCACTTAGCAGAGATGCACTTATCTTTTCTGTCTCCTCAGGAATGCAGTAATCTTTCCACTGGCAACAAAAGGGTCTGCGCAATAAGCAATTCATTTGTATATTGAATTATCATTAATGTTATTATTCCACTCGGTGTCTGTGAATTGAACGGATTCATTAAATGGCTGCTTATATTTTTCTTTTTTGTTAGTAATTCTTTATTTATTTTGAGAACGCTTAATTAAATTGGATCAAATTAAATTAGACTGAATGCAATCTTCTCCACACAAAGGACTTTGGGCTTGATTGGCAGGTTGCTCTGCGAGGTCACAGGAGGGAGGGAGACGTTATTAAGAGTAAAAGGGAGTGCTCTTTTGGCAGACAAGCCGACCGAACTCCAAAGAGGGGAACATATTTGTCCTCTCCAAGCTGTTTATTCCCAAACTCTGGAGCAGGAGCGCAGGATTAAGCGCATTAAATGCAGTACCCCCCCCCCCCCACCACCCCCCACCCCACCCCCCCCGCACAAAATTACACTTTAATTAAGCAAATGTGCTGTGGAGAATATGTCAGTTAACAGCCAGACTGTTCCATGCAGAATGTGTAAGGATAGGGAGAGGCTGCGTACACACACACACACACACACACTCTTTCTCTTTCGCACATGCACACAAACACACACACACACACACCATCTCTCTTACACATACACACACACTCACACACGTACACTCTCTCTCACACACACACACACGCGCGCACACACTCTTTCTCTCTCACACACCCACACACACAGGTGTGCATGGCTGAGCAGATGCTCCAGTGAGCATAATGCTCCACATTACCCGCTCTGCTGTTGAGCAGAGGATGCAGAGGATGAGCAGAATGAACAGAAGGGCGAAGGAAACGAGGGTGACACGTTATTTCACCAGTTTAATCTTCATTTATTCCACCGCGTTTCCGTGCCTGGCCTGAACGAGCGTAAAAGAGTGTGAAAGTGTAACGAACAGAACGTCTTTTAGCATAGCGAAGGACAGCCGTCCACCCAGACGTGGGCGATCCCAACGTCACAGCCTTGGCGATAGCCTCCAAAAGGCCCCGAGCAACATGCTGCCATGGACACGCTGTACTTTCAGACATTTGCCATCCAAGGGCCAATCACAGGGCGTCTGATCAGTATGTGCTACCAGACACGTCCCTGAGGTTCATTTTCAAACGCTGGTGGAAAAGAATGGAGAAGAGAAAGGAAACCGATCAGCTAGATACGAATAATAACCGTGGCAAAGTACGGCTAATTTCACACTTCTGTGGTTTACCGGAAGGGAAAGGTCGTCAAGTTTCTGCTTTTGACAGGTGGTGGGGGTGGGGGGGGGGGTGCTATAGCGATGTGGGGGTGGTGAAGACAGAGGCGGAGGAAGTGGTGAAGACAGAGACGGAGGAAGTGGTGAAGACTGAGGCGGAGGAAGTGGTTAGGTTAGGAGGTGGAGGTGGTGAAGACTGAGGCAGAGGAAGTGGTTAGGGTTAGGGTTAGGGTTAGGGTTAGACTGAGGCGAGGAAGTGGTGAAGACTGAGGCGGAAGAAGTGGTTAGGGTTAGGGTTAGACTGAGGTGGAGGAAGTGGTGAAGACTGAGGCGGAGGAAGTGGTGAAGACAGAGGTGGAGGAAGTGGTGAAGACTGAGGCGGAAGAAGTGGTTAGGGTTAGGGTTAGACTGAGGCGGAGGAAGTGGTTAGGGTTAGGGTTAGGGTTAGACTGAGGCGGAGGAAGTGGTGAAGACTGAGGCGGAAGAAGTGGTTAGGGTTAGGGTTAGACTGAGGCGGAGGAAGTGGTTAGGGTTAGGGTTAGGGTTAGACTGAGGCGGATAAAGCGCGGGACTCGTTCGGGTTTAGCCTCGTCTGGCGGTCAGCCCACATTAGGGGGGGGGGCCTTGGCCTAGGGTGCTGTGACCTCTGTCCATCTCTGCCACAGCTGAAGGTTTTTCTATCCTTCTGTAGGGCATGTGTCTTACAGCCCTGTCCTCCTCTTATGCTGCACAGTCATAGCATTCAGCTCTGCAGCGACACACCAGCCGCAATGCAACTCTGACCCCCCCAATCCCAGAATGCACCTGTGCTTCCAGAACCGTGGACCGGAGAGAGTGGGCCCTCTTCCAGTCCCCGCGGGGCTACGGCTGGGCGGTATACTGCAGCGATAATTATCGAATGCAACAGCGATCATCGCCACCATGTGGTATATTGTCTGTCTTTTGTGTCTCTTCTCTTTTCTCTTTAACTATTCCTGATGAGGGAGTAAACATCCAAACTTCAGAGGCCGTGTGAAATACTTCCTAATACTGCTCCAAGACCAAAATTCAAAAACCAAAAGACAGCAGAATAGAAGGCCAGAGATGACATGCAGACTGCCAGACCTAGATGCAGGACTCAGATGCACACTTCTGGCTAATATCTACAAACTGACTTCTTGCCAAGTTGCCCAAACAGACTGCTAACTAAAAGAAAGCTGCATATTTTATACACCCACTCTTCTCCAGGCTTGTCAAGATCTTTTAGGGAGGGACAGCTTTGGTTATTACGGGAATATTTGTGAGCTAGTGTGGAGACACTAGATCAATCAATAGTTAAACCAAGTTAAAGTCAGCAGTGACACTGACTTCTGCTCAATTTTGGCATGTCCTGCCTAGAATGTCCAACATAGTGCCTGCAGGTGTATATACCAATTTAAGATACAGAATCATATGAATATGAAGAATGCCAGGCCATCCCTGTTGAAACACACACAGATACAGACCCACACTCACACACATTCACACCTCAATTGGAACACCCTCCCCCCCCAGCTCCTGCTTTGTGTCTTACCTCCAGGCTATGCTGGCCAAGCACTTTGAAGCTTTCTATGGCTGTGAATGGCCAATGTACATACGGTGCATAATTCAACCCTACGCACGAGGCACTGACAAGATGGCCAGCTCAAATTCCAATAGCCGCTGACCAAAGTGGCCAACAACCCACTGATGGAGCTCACCCAACTGGGGCCAGCTTGAACCCAACTGATGGGCCAGCTCAAACCCAACTGATGGGCCAGCTCAAACCCAACAGATGGGCCAGCACAAACCCAACTGATGGGCCAGCTCAAACCCAACTGAGGGGCCAGCTCAAACCCAACAGATGGGCCAGCACAAACCCAACTGATGGGCCAGCTCAAACCCAACTGACGGGCCAGCTCAAACCCAACTGTGGGGCCAGCTTGAAGCCTGGCTGACTGTGGTCAAGGCACCAAGTTAGTTCGGTTTAACAGTGCAGGACTTTTTAAACACACCGGGTAATAATCTTTACATGAATGTATTTTGCACTGTGCTAAACTATAGCCATCTGATGTACGTGTGACAAATGCAGGATTGGCAATTAGTCTTGGAACACATTGTCTGTGTGTGTGTGTGTGTCTGTGTTTCTGAGAGAGAAAGAGAGATACAGAGAGATAGAGAGACATAGAGAGGAGGAGAGATAGATAGAGAGAGAGACAGAGAGAAAGAGAGACATAATTAGTGTGTGTGCATGTGTTTGTGGTCCATTGCGTTGTATGCTGCATTTCCCATTATATGTGTGTGTACATAATCATGTGAATATGATTAGTGAGTCTCTGCTGCTACTGAATTTGATTTTCCCTGTAGGCTACGTCAGTCCTGAACTGGATATGTGATACACCCGTAAATCAAGTGTGTAATTCAATAAGGAAACACTGAAAAAAGAAATTGAATATAAATCCGACTCCAAAAGCTCATCGCTCAATTAACCAAATTACTTCCTGGTGACGATTAATCGGGTTGACTTCGGGCCAAAAACTAATTAACAGACTTCCTGGCATTGATGCATGGTAACAATATTTGTGCGTTTTTTTTGTTTGTTTTATTGTTGTTGCATGAGATTAACTAACCCCCCCTCACCCCTCCCATCCCCCATCCCCCCCCCCCCCCATTCTGGCCACACCCACTTGTTTCAGCCCTCTCCGGTACAGGTGTAATGGTGCGCACTTACCTGCTTCAAATGCGTTCCCTCATGTATTTCACAACACAACATTCATGGTTCACATCATTGGCTATGTTTGAATGTACACCATAGCTGGCCAACCCTGTTCCTGGAGAACTACCATCCTGTAGGCCTTCACTCCAAACCTAACAAAGCCACACCTCATTCAACAGCTAGAACAGGGCCGCCGAACCCTGAACCTGGAGATCTATCGTCCTATAGGTTTACACTCAAACCCTAACAAAGTACACCTCATTCAACAGCTAGAGCAGTGATGGCCAACCCTGTTCCTGGGGATAAAACGCGAAGTGCACTTCATTCAGCAGCCAGTGATCTCGTTGAGCTGTTAATTAGTAGAATCAGGGGTGCCAAATTAGGGCTGAAATGAAAACCCATCAGGATGGCAGATCTCCAGGAGCAGGGTTGAGCAGCCCTGATGGTTAGAGTGGCAACATCTACCCACCGAGAATGGCAGAGGGATCCATGGCTGTGAGTGCCACGGGGCAAACACAGCCTGTATGTGTGAGCCAGAAGAGCAGCCTCAACCGGCAAACACAGCCTGTATGTGTGAGCCCGAAGAGCAGCCCCAAACGGCAAACACAGCCTGTATGTGTGAGCCAGAAGAGCAGCCTCAACCGGCAAACACAGCCTGTATGTGTGAGCCCGAAGAGCAGCCCCAAACGGCAAACACAGCCTGTATGTGTGAGCCAGAAGAGCAGCCTCAACCGGCAAACACAGCCTGTATGTGTGAGCCCGAAGAGCAGCCCCAAACGGCAAACACAGCCTATATGTGTGAGCCCGAAGAGCAGCCTCAACCGGCAAACACAGCCTGTATGTGTGAGCCCGAAGAGCAGCCCCAACCGGCAAACACAGCCTGTATGAGTGAGCCCGAAGAGCAGCCCCAACCGGCAAACACAGCCTGTATGAGTGAGCCCGAAGAGCAGCCTCAACCGGCCAACACAGCCTGTATGTGTGAGCCCGAAGAGCAGCCTCAACCGGCCAACACAGCCTGTATGTGTGAGCCCGAAGAGCAGCCCCAACCGGCAAACAGCCCCGGCAACAAGTTTCAGGAATTAGGCCAAGCCAAGAAGTCTCTGGTTATACTTTTGAAAGCTGCCCGTTTTTGGCAAATGGTCACCGCGCAAGTGGGTGTTTGTGCTGATCGTGCCAGTGTAGCCTTTCAAAACGCCACTCATTTCTTCTGAAATGCATCATTCTTAGGAAACAGAAAAAAAATGAGACCATAACGTTACTCTCGACCTCATCCTCTACGTGTTTGCATCCAGGAAGGGCACATACACACGGTAAATTCAGCACGCTTGCAATGCAAACAGAGGCTGGATAATGAGACAAAATGAAATAACGACAGTGAAATGATAACTATAGTGCTCTAGGGGTAATACAACAAACCTAGCTAGCCAGCCAGCTGGGTGACTTAGCACACCACGAAGAGATCGAGCAGGTGTGAGAAGGTGGGTTGGAGAGGAAGGGAGGCAGGGAGAGGGATAGATTTGGTAGAGGCATTAAGAGTGGAAAAATAGCAAAATAACTATAGCTAACAATTACAAATCTCTCTTGCGGACAAGAGAAATCACCACGGAGAGCGTCAGTAAACAGGAGGTTTTAGTAGAACAAAATTTATTTAATTTTATTTGTCTCAAATTATGGGAGGAGAATTGCCATGAGAAAAAAACATTTATTGAGGGTTATTTAATAAAGACAAGGTTATCGAGCACAGGTGAGGTAAGAGAGCGTAGGCAGGTACAGGTGGGGTTAGCGTGTTCAGGGGGGGCTTAGCAAGTGAACGCATGGTTAGCGAGGACGGGGGCGGTGGGGAGGGGGGTGTTATCGAGCGCGGAGGGGATCAGAACGCAGGGTGAGTGACTAACAGGCGAGGTTCGTGACGGAAGGAAACAGAAAGGGAGAGATGTTCTCCTTCCTTCCTCTCGCAGTATTTATCAAAATCTACTGTGTGTAGACACAGCTGCTGTGCCTAACACACGGAGGAGAAACAGACCGTGTGACAGCACCGCGTGGACGCCGAGGCGGGAGGCAGACTGGAGCACGCCTATGAGCCTGCTGTCTGCCTTCCCGCTTCCTGCTACCGTCAGGGTCCAAGGGAAGAACCCACTCCCGGTTATTTCTTTATTTATTTATTTATTTTAAACTCTGAGCCGAAACTGGAAGCGAACAGGCCGTTACGGATACGGCCTTGTGAACTGAGTGAGATTTTTTCATCCTCTGAGCTGGCCTGAGGGTTATTTTTTTTATTTAGGGTTGGAAGCATGAATAAAAAAAAAATCCAAGCTGTATTTGGTCTTCTTCTTTTATTGTGTGTTACTGTCCTAAATCCTAAGGCTGATTTTTTTTGATCCTTTTAGTCAATAAATCGAGATGACATTGTTATTGTTGTTGTCGAGTGTTGCAGACCACATCTCACACCCTGGACACTAAGCATGCATGTGACATGAACTGGTTTAGATGTAGAACACATGATGTACGTGTTCTGCTGGGTGTTGGGTCCGCTAGATCAAAAGTAGCAAGTATTATTTTTAAAGAAATGACGACACTTTGAGCGCTCTTGAACCTCGTCTGGCATTTTCTTCGGCGCTATCGTCTGGCAGCAGCGTGCGAAGCCTTCCTTAGCCAAACTCCGTCTCAGAGGAGTGCACAGGTGGTGGGAAAAAAAACCGTAACCACCAGCCAACCTCGCTTCACACGAAACAAAATGCCTCTCAAAGTAGGGGCTTCTAATGTTGTGGAACGAGAGACGGCACCCTGCTCTTCTTGGCTTTTTGAGAAAGCCTACCCACAATTCTCTGACTGGGCCTTTGAACTGACTTGGCTAAGGCGATTATTACTGCTGTTTGGACATTTTTTGTGGAAGACTGAAGCAGAGCAGGAACGTCGAGGCACTCGAGCCCTTCAGGGCCAGGCTAAATGAGTCTGGATTTGTGTTCAAAAAACAATGTTTGATTTTTCAAGCACAGAGTGGCTTTGAATTTGAACAATATTTTACAGGAAAAGCGGAAAGCTCGCAGACTGTCTGTGGTGTCCAAATGCTCATTGTGTGTGTGTGTGTGTGTGTGTGTGTGTGTGCGCGTGTCTGCTTGTGTTTCTGTGTGTGTACAGTGCAGTGCTAAATTATTAAGACACAATTATTAGTAACACAATTTTTTGTTTTGGCTCTGTACTCAAGCACAGTGGATATGAAATGAAACATATCTCGCCATTTATGATGTTTGGTCTCGGCCGACACCAGCTCTGTTATTATTATGATTTTCTTTTCTATTTACATTCTCACCATTACCTGTAAACCGCATCTGTAAACGACCACTCCCTTGTTCATTCAGAATGCGCATTGGCATTGGGCACTAGCATCAAACAACAATTAAACCTCTTCACCATGTCCACTAGCTTTATACTGTATATCGAGCAGCAGGCACGTTTTTTTGTTTGAAGGAGCAGGATATTTGGATCAACAAGCAGGTGAACCAAATCAAGTGGCCTCTGACTGCATGTACGCGTTGTGCATCTGTACTGTATATACTACATGCACAATGAAAAGTGAAGGAGCAGGGAGGTGCTGGACCGAAGGACAGAAGCATTTTGAGCGAGTTAGCATCTGCGTCTGCAGGTCTCTCTGTGTGTTTCGCGGTGAAGGTGGAGGACGATGAGGCTCCAGTGATGGGCCCAGGGAGGCAGGGATGGCTGGAACAGAGGGCCACACAGAGAGATCTCGACCCTGGAGGGGGGGTGCAGGCACTCGCGAGCCCAGCGAATCTGGGACATCCCAATGCGGCTCGCCTTTGAAGAGGATCGGGGTTGGCCATCCCAAGTGTAGCGTGATGGACATAAGATTGGCACAATTATCAAGAGGTAAGTGGGTGAGGTTATTTTTGTGTCCAGGGGAGGAAATTGCTCTGAATCTTGAAGGCTCTTTGGTAGCAAAGAGACCAGACAGGAATCATGTGATGGTATATGATTCTTCAGGCAGCATTCTATGAGATCTGTTTTAAGAATTGACCTAGAAAACTAAAACTAAATAAAGGTCTTAATACATTTTGGTAACTGTGAGAGGTTTGTTGGTTGTGAATATGGAAATTAGGCTTTGGGAACCTTTTTTTTATATTGATTAAATATATGATATAAACGTGCAATTTTATTCAAGCCAACACCTAGGTATTTGAAAGGAATATGCATTTATAGTGAGATTAAATATCTCAGTAAAAATATAATTAGTTGGATGGGACAGTTTAGCTTTTATTTTCAAATAATTAATTAATTCATTCATTCATTCATTTATTTATTTAATTAATTAATTAATTAATAAAGTGCCCTGTATGCTTTGTATGACATCAACTGAGTAGAGAGAGAAAGGATTTCTGGGTTGGTCGAACTGGAAATGACCAATAATGCACTGCAGAGTCCCGCAGCCACACCTCACGGCTGTTCCTCTCCTGGAATGCTCTCAGCCGTGATGTTATTGGAGAGTGTATACATGACAAACCACCACCGAGCGAATCCCAGGGAAGAATTAATTTCACTTCTGCTCCACATGATTAGACAGAACTAATTAATCTTGCACAGTGTGTGGAAAGAGCTAATCACCCTCTTCCTAACGAACACGGGAAGGACCACTGATCTCCTCTGCGCACACTTCTTTTTTTTTATGACAACATATTTATTGGCTGGAATAAAAATAAATAAATAAATAAAATGGAAAAACCCCACAAATAAAAATGACTAGAAGAACAGGAAACGTGTTTGAGGAGCAGCCACGAGCTCTGCCTGTGGAACGAGGCTGTTTGGAACCCATCCCCGCGGGAGGAAAACGCATTGCTGTTAATTGTCTGATTGATTAATTGATTAATTGATAAACATAAATGACACGGAGGATTAATGAGTGGAGTGGATGGTGGAGCAGGCTTCTGATTGATTCCAGAATGTAATTATGATACAAATCACCGGCATATGTGCCGAGCCGAGCCGGTCGACTCCGCCCCGCCGCACAGGACCGCGAGGAGCGGCGATCCCAGCGCCACCCGCCCCACGCCTGCCGTGGGTCACGGGTTCAAATCCCACCGCTGCTGTGCCCCACCCATGAACACAAGCCACATTTCCTCAGGATTGGGGTCATATTTGCTATATCTTGTATTTATATCCATATGTTCACGTATGTATGTATGCATGTATGTGTGTCATATGTGTATAAACTGGCCAGTATAATAAAATAATCACATCGAAAAAATACCCGAGTGTCACAATTTGGGTCCTGCACAAAACCATGTGTCCCTGTAAGGTGCAGTCTAAAGGTTCAGCTTCAGGCAGATAAGCCAACTGCTTCACAGAGACCTGACCCGAAACCAGCTTGTCACGTACAACACATCACATAACAGATTTGTATCTTTCCACAGATGCAGTAGTGCTGGACGGTGGGATTTAAATGGTTAAATTGCTGTGATTTTTTGAGTCCGGTGCCAGTTTACAATATTCTGCGAGCAGAAATGCCAGTGATACTGGTGGACAGATGTACACTCAAGTGCACATGATAGCCTGTTAGCCGTGGTGCTAACGAAGAACAGACCAACTTTCCTTTTGACACAGTTTCTCATTTCTGAGCAGGCATCTGTGATGCCATCTTCTGTGCCACCATGTTTGAAACTGGAACATTTCACGAGAGCACCACATTAAGTATTAAAAATAAAAAGATAAACACACGCACACACACAAGAATAATACACTGATCAAATCCACAATGAGGAAAAGAAATATAGCTTTCCTTAAAACCAATGTCTTATGCACACGCAACACATCAGTGTGTGTATCTGCGTGTGTGCGCGCGTGTGTGCGTGCGTGTGTGTGCGTGTGGGGTGGGGATGGGCAACATATTGTGATGAAAATGATCAAATTCAGTAGTGGTTATAGCCACCATATGGTGCATTACCTCTCCTTTCAATTTTTTCTCTTTAATTATACCTGATGTGGTTACTAAACAACCAAACCAAAAAAAAAAGTGTTATCTCTTGGATGTTGATAAGACAGCCAATTAGCACCAAGGTCGTACAACTTCCACGTGATCATGTGATGTGTTTTTGTTTAAACACATGCAGCTGCGAGGCCTTGCTGCTGATTGGCTGTCTTACGGCCACCCAACAGATAACAGCGGCGGAAGCGTTTTCCGGAAGCATGTCACGTGGTCTCTGAAGTTTGGTTGTTTACTAGCGCATCAGGTATAATTAAAGACAAAAAGGTGACAAGAAAGGCAATATGCCACACAGCGGTTATGAAAGTTATTGTATTTTATATTTATCATTGCGATATATCGCCCATCCCTAGTGTAGGAATGTGTGCGATTTCTGGTGATTAGCCACTGGAGTGGGAACTGGATAAGCTCAGGCCCATAGACTGTACAAACGTATGGACAAAGTCTCTGTCACGCCACCCATTGACTCTCCATGGGCTTGGTGAAAAGGGTTTTGAAGCCCGGGAAGTGTAGTTCATGGGCGTCGCCATGTCGCACAAATTGGAGCCAGAGATTGCGCAATAGGGACATGAAGTCGGGTCGTCCACTAAGCACATAAGATAAAGTGATTCGGTAGTGATGCAAACTGTCACTGATTCGTCCACAAAATATTACCGACTTGTCCAAATAGCACAATAACTCAACAAAATGGCATACGGGGAGACACCTATTGCGACTACATTTCCTTGTGGAAAAAAAATTTTGACTTTGTATTTTGACCGTGTTGTTGCCATTGACTCACATAGAAAGGGGTGGCTGAAACACCTATCAGCCACCCCTGGAGCCAACCACACTGGCGCTAGTGAGCAACGTCTCATAACAAGACCAGGAAGTGAGCTTCAGAAACGCAGCTCAGGCCCCATGTTGGGTGCCAACTTTATGAAAAATAAATTATTAAATAAAATAAAAAAACACAGGACTATAACTCTCTGGTTTTGACTGCGTATCGCAAGCTGCGTATCGTAAATAAGTCTCAGAGCTCTGCTGGCATGGTGGTGAAAGCGTTGTTCTGTTCCGCTTCAGGAGGAGGACTGGTGCCAAAAAGAAATAAATAACTCAATAAATATCACGTTTGCCCCAGGGCACCCGTCAGCTGTGTGCTGAACAGAACGCAGTCCACTGCTTGGTACACAGCCTGTCCCGAGGGGGGGGGGGGGGTGTTTTTTTGGGTTGTCAAGGAGATCAGGGGAAAAAAACAAACAGTACTTCAAACTGTGGAACAGTGATGTTCTGGAGGGTGACCATGCCTTCCACATGGATCGGACCTCCATGTATTCTTTAATGTACAGATTTCTAACTGCTCAACCAGGCTACTCTAAACACAGAGGATCTCCCAGAAAAACACTGACCCCACTGGAGGAGAAAAACAAAGAAAATCTGTCCCCCCCTCCCACCCTGCCGGAAAAAGAGCGAGCTCACCGGTCTCTGTAAAATCATGAAGTTTAATATGATTCATTCAGATATGAAATGAACCCCACAACCAATATGTTATTATGTATCAGATATCGGAATCTACCTGGCCACCAAGAATTCCACACCGGTCCCTTACACCTGGGCACCAAGACTGGATCATTCCACGCCCTTACACCTGGGCAGTGAGACTGAGTAATTCTAAACCGGTCCCTTATACCTGGGCACTAAACACTGGATAATTGTGCACTGGCCCTTTAAAGTTCAGTGTTCTGTGCAGTAGGATGTTCTAGCCTGTTGGAATTCCTGAGCTGCACATTGTGCGCATCGCTCAGGCGACACACGCTGCAGGCCCTGGACCCAGAGCCTGGAGCCACCGCTGGAATCTGCGCGGGAATCGATTTGGCTACAGAAACAGCCAGGTGGCTTTCTGTAGCGTTTCTGAAGCAGGACTACGGGAGAATGCGTTCGATCACGAGCGCGAGTGGCTGCCACGCGATTATGCAAATGGGCAACGGGGAAGAGATGCCTGCAGACCAGAGCCCATACAATATCAATTTCAATTCCAGTATTGATTTCAATATCAATATCAATTCCAGTATCAATTTCAATATCGCTATTGATCAGTTTGGAAGAGCACTTTGGAGCAGAACAGAGCCAGAAAGGTTCAGTGTGCTCTGAAAAAGACCAAATACCAGGAATTCTTATGTTTGGAATATTATTATTATTATTATTATTATGAAGGCGAACACCAGAGGACAATGTACAAACAAAGAAAGTCAGAAAAATCATCCAATCACGAACAGCCTGTTATGGTGGCCAGAGGCCCTTTCCAGAGACAGACCCTAAACAGTATAATGAGGTACAGACCTCCTCAGCACAAAGTCTGCTGTTTGCCGTTTGCTTTGGAAGCAGCACACTGCTCATTTTTATGTACCAGTTTGAGCTGTAGCATTTGCTTGCTACTGCTAGTGGGACCATACTTCTTCTGTTCTTTTATTTATTTCTGGGCAATGAAATCTGTGATTCCGTATAGAACAGCAGGTCTCAGAGGTAAACCTCAGTTCACTACAAAGAAAGGACTGTTCAGAGAAAGGACTGTTTTGTTTCCAGGTTCATGGACTTACCGGTAGAGCGTCCTCCATCTTGTGTAGTGATGGTTCTGCTTTCTTCTCTCTCTCACTGGGTACGTCTGTGTGGGCGCGGCTTGTAGCTTTCTGGCCCAGAGGTATTCTCCTTCTGCCACCGTAAATAAAAGATCACAAAGGATGTCCATCAGTCTTCACTCGTGCACTTTAAAGAGCGATTGCGGAGTTACACAAACACACCAGCTATCGAACCGGACACATTTTGCTTAATCACTTCAAAATGGACTGCGAGCTTAAGGTGTACCTGTTTACACTGATTTACAAATTCACCTACTTCCTCTGGGCTGAATAACTGCCAAAAACAACAAGCCAGCTGTTTATATAAATAGCCCTGATGAGCTGTGATATGATTAGTAGCTGAATAAGAATGAGAATATAATGACATAACAGTGGCACGAGGATCCATGAACATGGATCAGCCATTTTGGAATAAGATGGCCGACAGGCAGCCATTTTCCCTCTACCTGGACTGGTCTCACTCTCTCCACCAGAAAAAAAGGTGTATAGAATAGAATTCAATCACACACCTTTCTAAAAACTGAGCAGGCATATGCCCCCTTATTGGGCACGGTGCCACTGCACCCATCGTTTTCACCGGTCCTCTCCAAAAAAAAAACCCAAGGCATCAATGAAATATGATTTCACCAAATCAATACATTCTTAGTTAAATCTTCAGTGTGCTTGTTTGATGTCTTTTAACAAAAAAAAAAATTGTTCTAGAGGTCATTCTTGTGTTTTATGAACACATAAGCAAAGCCGGTCGCTGTTGGTATTTGTGGACTTGGTGTACAGTGCCTCTGTATGGCAGCTGCTAGCCGAGTTTGTGCTTAACACATTATCTATTTATACAGCTGGGCAGGTAAGTGAATCATTTCAGATCAGCATGGCGCTGTCCAAAAACCCCCTCTGCTTAGGTCTCCCGTACTTGGACCCATTTGCTGCCTGATGTTCATGTTCCAAACATGTACTCACCAATTTAAATAATTATTGGGTGAGTGGAGAATCGAAATAATGGCCAATTATGAGTCCTGCAAGATTCAATATCCCGAGTAATCATTTTGCAGACACTAATTCTTAAAATTCCTTTTTTTTTCTGCTGAAAAGGTAATTCTAATGAATTGCTTTGGGAGAGAGCTCTGCACTACCATATCAGAAATGTATAGTGCGCTCATAGTAGTGAGATATACTATATTTCTGAGAGAGAAGCTTTCTATCCTGTGGCACTACCTTCATTTCAAACTGCGCCTGGCAAGTAGAAGCACTTCATTTTAAGTGTGTGTGTGTGTGTGTGTGTGTGTGTGTGTGTGTGCGTGTTTGTTTGTGCATGTGTACGTTTGTTTGTGTGTGTGTGTATTTGTGTGTGCATGTGTGTGTGTTTGTGTGTGTGTGTGCGCGTTTGCATGTGTGTGTGCGTTCGTGTGTGTGTGCTTTTGCGTTGTGTGTGTGTGTGTGTATTGCGGGCATGTCCATGCAAGTATTATTTGACAAATCATTTCTTTCAAATGATTTGAAGGAATCAGAAATACATTTGAACACACATGAAAAGAATATTTGAACCTACAGTGGGAGTCCAACTCCATTCTTCTGTAAGAATGGGGACATTTTTCTCTCTGTTGAATTGTAGCTCTGTGTGACAGAAGCACTTTATGATGGAATCCACCAGCAATATTGAATGTTCAAAAGTAGCCCATTAGGTTACATAAAACCATATGCATTTTTCTACTTGGATACATGCATTACAACCATGTTACATTTCCCAAGACAATTTTGTGGCAAAATTATCAAGAGTTGACACTTAATTTGTTTACGCATAAGAAACAAAATGTACGAGGAGATTGAAAAGGCATCTAGCATGTGACTGTTTACTCTTTCCATATTCTCGAAAGGTGAAAACAACAAATGTGTGCATCTTTACCACAAACAAAAGACTGAAACAAAGTCACAGAAATAGGCAAGTAATGTCACTAAACAGATTTAAGACAAAACCTTCGAAATAAGGAGAAACAGCAAAAATAAACAGCTTTTAAGAGGCTAAAACAGCATATGAATTACCATTAAAACGTTTAAAAATACAACAATTGTGTTTGTAAAATGGACAGCACGACCCATATCCATGTATGTATCTATACAAATAGATACAAGTGTCTGCTACAGTCCTTGCATATATGAAAGCATTTTGAATTAGGTCACATAAAAATAAATACCATGAAAACACGACAAAAGGTAATTGCTACAAACATCTTGTCAGGACTCCGAATAGCGCAAAAAAAAAAAAAAAGGAAGCTTCCCTTTAAGCAAACCTGTCAAGACCGGGAATGAATAATGAATTATGAAGATGAAACGGTATCGAGTGAAAGAGGAAAAACAAGAAACAGCGCTGCGAGCGATAGGCAGAGGAGCGGAGGCCTGCCCGCTGCCCGCTGCCCGCTGTTTGCCTGTGTTAAAGATTTAAGGGCGGCGGTGCCCGCCGTCTCCCGCCTGTCTGGGCTCCCCGTAATGGAGGACAGGTGTGCGGAATCCTCTCATTTTCATTCCGCACGCTGCGAACACGCGGTCACCGAGCCAGCTCTGCGTGCGGCCCAACATCATCGCCCCGATGCCGGGAAAAAAAAAAAACCAAAAAAAAAAAACCTGTAAAGCCAAAAATTTTCTGGCAAAGACAAGAGGAGAAGGGGAGAGGAGAGGAGAGGAGGAGAGGGGGGAGGAAGGAGGGGATGGGGGAGGAGAGGAGGGGGGAGGAGAGGAGGGGATGGGGGAGCAGAGGGAGAGGAGGAGGGGAGAGGGAGGGGAGGGGGAGAGGAGGGGAGAAGAGGGGAGGAGGGGAGGGGAGGGGGGTGGAGAGGAGGGGATGGTGAGGAGAGGAGAGGAGAGGAGGGGGGCAAACCGTTGTCCTTGCCATGGTTTAGTCCCTGTGTTCTCCCATAACGACCAGTCTAATTGCAGCTTGTGTTTAGTTATGTTTTACACACTGAGGGTTTTTCACTGCCAGGGTTCCACTGGAATCCAGACTGGCGTCGGAGTGCCAGGGAGATCAGGTGTGCTCTCCGCAGGAGCCTGTTATCCCGAACCACGGCGAGCAGCAGAACACGGCTGTGATTGGCTCCCGTTAAGGAAGGCCGCAGGAAGAGAGCGGTGGCACGGCGCGGACGGACAAGTGCGCTCACCTGGACAGGAAGCACAGCGCGAACACACGCATACAAACCGCGCATGCAAACTGTGCATGCAAACACACACATACAAACCGCGCATGCAAACCGCACATACAAACACACACGTGCAAACCGCACGTACAAACACGCACAAACAGACCACACAAACAAACCATGTAAACAAACTGTACAGACAAACCACGCATTAAAAACTATAGAAACAAACTGTGCCTGCAAAGAAGCACATGCAAAGGCACGCATGAAAACCTCGTAAACAACGCCATGCAAACCGCACATAGAAACACAAGCAGGCGAACCACACATTGGAAACGAAGCACAAACAGACCGCGCATTGGAAACGAACCGCAAACAGACCGCGCATGCAAACACACATATACAAATGAGGCTGAACACAAGAACCCACTTATGTGCATGGGAACACATGCATGTGTGCAAACACTCAAACATGGTGTCCCCTTGTAGGGGAAACAGCACAGATTGCTGCTTTGGGGATTGCACGACAATAAATAAGGAACCAAGCAACATACATGTTTAAAAACAAACGCTATTTATTTAAATAAACCACAAAGCTGTTTCATAAAAACTCATGTAAATAGATTTCTTAAGATCTGATGCTGTACATGTATTGATTGTGATACAGAGCACTTGTTTCAGTGAAGAGGATTGGCTTACCTGTGCTCTGGATTCAGAAATGCTGATCCATTGTGATCCACATTTCCCTTGTGACTGAATGCAGAGGCCTCTGGGATAGTTTACTGCTGAGGCTGCTGGGATAGTTTACTGCAGAAACAGTTCCAAAACAGGCCACTGGGTGTGCTGTTCTTCAGCAAGGTCAGCCATTAGTTCTCCATTGCTGCTTCTGATCCTAAGAAAGATTAGTTCAGAGCAGTCATGTCAGCCATTTCAATTAATGCCTCCTTTGCTTTTCTATAAAATTCCTCGTGGAAAGCTGAAAGTGAATGCAGCACTCACCTGTGAAGTTCTTATCACACTGGAATATGCACACAGGTATTTTTAAAGGCGATGTTCATCTCTCAAAAATATCCGTATGGCTTCCCGCGGTTTCAGCACCACAGTAAGGAAGCACCCTGCCAGGAACATTTGAAAAGTCATCCCCAAACAGCGCGGATGGGGGCTGTTTAAGATATATGTCTAAAAATATATTTTTAAAGAAACACAAACTGCACAGCAAACAACAGGCTATCAGTCATCTCTTGCTTCCAGGCCCACAATCCTCTGTTTCACATCCCCTCCGGTGCCACTCTCGGGCTGCTTTTGTCCCCCCCCCCCCCCCCAAAAAGAAGAAGGAAAGTAAAAACTCTCCCAGCATGCCTCCTGAGGGAGCAGGCACCCAAACGCTGTCCCAGAGAGAACGCCAGCGCGGTCCTCACTAACGACGGGCTCCTGCATCCTCTGGATAACAGACCACCTGTCTCTGCCATCAGCGCTAAGCCCCTTGTCAACATTGTCTTGTTTCTTCTCTCCCCCCCCCCCTCCTGCCCCCCCCCCCCCCTTACTGGGATCTATTTCAGTCACACTCTGAAGCTTTGACAGCCCCCGCCCGGCGCAGCAGGAGTTCTAATAAGCAGAGACAATACATCTCACTTCCTCTCTCTCTCTCTCTCTTTAAAAAAAGAAGGAAGGAATGAAATGATGCACTTTTTTAATGCTATTCGTTTCTCTCCACTTTTGTCGAGCTGTGCTTTCTGCTACGTGTTTATTTATTTATTTATTGCGCTGTCTTCTTTTTTAACGGCAGCAGTGCAGGGTCTGTCACAGCAGGAAGAATTATACTCCCGTTTGACAAGTGCAGCATTATACCCTACCCGGCTTTTTATTCCTCAACTAAAGTCAGCTTACTTTTCCTCTCTTTTGATTTGTTTTCCCTCCCCATCTCTCTCTCTCTCTCTCTCTGTCCCTCTCTCCCTCTCTTTCTCTTTGGTTTGAACCCTGCTTTGAGGGAAAGCAGCAAACAGAAACTGACTCTGTGATGCTGTTGGAACACAACTTTTGCCAGAATGAAATATAACTGAAGTCGGAGATACAGCCAAAGGTTGGGGATCCAACCCCAAACCACAACCCCCCCCCCCATCCCCCCCACCCCTTCAGGAGATATGCATGAAATATAAAGAACCTGACATTAACCCCCCCCCAAATACATACAGAAATAATCATGTAACCCCCCTATAGTCAGTCTGCACCCCCACCTCCCCCCACCCCAAAAAAAAAAAATTATGACTGAAATTCCCTCATCTTTTGTTATTTAGCAAAGAGAAAATGTTAAACATACTGTAAAAAAAAAAGCAAATTGTTTGTTGACCTTTAAAATGACACACATTACTTCACGGACCGAGACGGTGAAGAAATGACTGCTAGAGCCAACAGCAGCCCTGCAAACTCCCTCATGCAGATCCTTCTGAGTGGCCTCTCTCTCGCCTGCCCAACCCTGGTCCTGGAGTTCTACCGTCTACCATCCTGAAGGTTTCCAGTCCAACCCTAACAAAGCCACACCTCACTCAACAGCGAGAGATCTCATCAATCTGCTAATTGGAGGAGTCAGGTGAGCCAGATTAGGGTTTAAATGAAAACCTACAGGACGGTAGATCTCCGGGAACAAGGTTGGGCAGCCCTACTCAGGTCCATGGGCCACTGGCAACCTGAGTCACAGTGCAGTATGGAACATTCCACAAGCAGGGGAACATTCCAAATTGGGGAATTAGGAGAAATGTAATTGGGGAGGAGGAGGAGGAGGAGGAGGGGGGGATTGCTGGATCCTGCTAACATGCTGACTTTTCAGGGTACTGCTGTACTAGCTTCAGGTCTGTGTAACTGATACCTTCAGGCTACTTGGTCCCCATTAACGTCCTGGTTATTTGGTGTTTTCCAAAAAATATGTTGTGTATTGGAAGTGTGGCAGTGTTTGGAGAGGCACATAAAACCAGGAGGTGCACTGCAAGAGCCAAATAATAAGTATGTTAGTCATATTTACACTTAAAATTTCTTTTACTTTTTTGATAAGTTAAAAATACTGCCAATGAGGTGACACAGTTTGACTCATTTCAAGATTTGCCAAAGGGGTAAGAAAATTTCACTTGTCAAGCAAACAGTAACTTCAAACAAGGTAATATTTTCTATTTGAGAAGAAAAAAAAAAAAGATTTTAAGTCTCATTACAAAACTAAAACACTTAAAACAGACATTTTTTTTTGCAGTGTGCACTAACTCATGTGACTGGAGCAATAGTTCCCAGTACCCTCGTTGGGCACCCCCAGCAGGATCCAGGTATTTGATGTGTTCCACCCGAAGTACACCTGCTAAAGCTAACCAAGCAGTTGATTAGCTGCATGAGGTGCTTTAGTTGGAACACATTAATCCCCTAGATCTGGCTGTGCATACCTCAGGACAGGTCTGGGAACCACTGGACTAAAATAGCCCAACAGCAGTCTTTTCAGTGGAAGGAGCTTGTAGTTTGCTGAGGGCAGTTGTCACCCCACTCCACACCGGAGTCTTCCTCCTCTTCCTCATCCAGTCTTCCCTGTTCATCCCTTCTGTTGTCCTGAGGGTCAAAATAACTCTGTCCTGAGTTTAGCAGCACTGAGAACAAAAATGTAATTTTTTCAGCATGAAATTTTATGACTTTTCCTGGGGTGACCGTACCATTAGAAAAAGTTCAATATTGCCTTTTTTTATATCTCAATAAAACCGTTACAGCATCAGGATACAAAGATTTTCTCATGAGCCTTTTTAATCCTGCATTTATGAAATCAAATGTCATAATCAAAGTTAATGAAGTAGACCATATCTATTACAGAAAAAAAAAATCAATTATGATGTGTGTTTTGTAGTAAATATGAGTGGTTTAGAAGTCTTTGGCCTGAGAAGTCAGAAACAGTTATTCACAGTTTTTTTGAGGAGTGACAGGCCGTTTATCCATGAATAATATTGACTTATGGTTTAAAATTTAAAGAGGAGGCTTTTTCAGATGGGGGCTGCTCAGGGGGGAGTCATTTTTGACCCTGTGGACACAGGGTGCATGCATACCATGAAGACAACACGAGGGTTAACTCAGTTCACCCCCCCACCCCCCCATCCTTGTGAATGTACCCCCAAAAAAAGCCAGCTGACAGGGGGAAGGCCGGAGTTCTCTTTCCTCTGATTAGGACACAAGGTCACACGTTCGTTTAGCTTCTCGTTTGCATTAATTAAATGACATACTTGGGACAGCGTCTGTAAGTAATGAACTATCCCATCGTTAATGATAGGCTGTGGATGACAGTAATGTTTAATACACAGATTTACCCTCCACTCTGTCATTTCCCACTCAGCCACGTCGGAACAACTCACCCCAGACGGATTATTCGGCATTAAAATCTGATTGTGATGATTAATTGATCTTAAATCCGATAAACCTTGCCATGAATAGTCGAGTGCATTTAAAATATTAACCTTTGTGCGCCCTCGTTGGTGAGCAACAGGCAAGAGAGGGGCTTAGATCTGAGTCACCCTCTTGGCCCAAACACAGGCTACTTCGACAGGTCTCTCCTGCGTTGTTTTTGTGATTATAATCATATCTGATCTTTGATTATGTATTTTACATGTCAGTTCTGCGTAGAGCTCTTTGTAACCATCCCATGATGTCCTGGGTTTCGTCCAGCCCCACAGGTAAAAAGACCTGTATAGTGCTACAACCCCTATCAATAAAATAAGTCCATTTAAAAACCCTGCCACAGGTGAGACATGAGGCAGTTCCTGAGGCAGCCGATTCTCATGCCCACCCCACCTGGGGGTTCGGGTTTAAATTTTGCAGTATGAGTACGACTGCGCACACACACACACACACACACACACAGGCTTGGACTGCAGTCACATTCCCCTGTGACAGAAAGATGGAGAGATTTCCGTTTTTACAATCGAAACAGGCCGTCTGCAGCTTTTACTCTAAGTCCTAAAACTCGTCGAATCAATACCTTTAATCCTTTAACCGCCTGATGATGGAACAGCTGATAGTTCATGGAGGGAAAGATTCCTTCCATCCATCCATTGTCTATACCTGCTTATTCCTGGTCAGGGTCACGGGAGGTGCTGGAGCCTATCCCAGCATGCATTGGGCGAGAGGCAGGAATACACCCCGGACAGTTTTCCAGTCCATCGTAGGGCACACACACCATCCTCTCACACACTTATACCTTGGGGCAACTCAGACGGTGAGGAAAGTTTGCTTTTCAGAGCTGAAGAAAGGTAAATTAGATAATGAAGAAAGGTAGATTAAATAATGGAGAAAGGTAGATTAGATAATGAATGCAGAGAAGGGGGCATAAGTGCACTGTACATGATCAGTGTTGTCATTTACACAAATACATATAGTGACCAATAACATTGCAAGAACTGAAATAAAAACAAGGGAAGAAAACATAATAGCCAGACATTGTGAGAAAACAATGCCTCCCCATAAAAGGTTTTGATAATAACAGATGTTGCTACCCTATACATTGATGTCTATGTTGTCTAGGAGGTTAATTTGCCAAGACAAAACAACATACTGAAGTGGTTAATGTGATAATTACACCCACACTGAACTGTTAACCATTCGCAGGAATACCACCTCATTACGTGCCACACTGTCAATTGTTGTAATTAGGAGATTAAAACTGTGATAGTGGCACTAACAGCAAAATGCAGGTCATTATATTACATAACTCTCAAGCAATTTACTACTGAGTGTCACATTAGTAACAACCTGTCCCGCCCATAACCTACATCCATGCATGCAGTAACCAAAATCACTCACTCTCACAGACATAAAATAATCACCAGATGATACAGAAAAAACAACAATATTTTATTTATAACCTTATTTTTGTGTATGAACTACAAACTCTGATTTCTATATAATCGATCTTCATTTTTTTAAAGGTCATGAAAGTATGTGTACATGAAAATCAATGTCTTATTCTCTCACTGCAGGTTTCATTGTTTCCATTTTAGAACAGGTTGGCACATGTAAAATCAAAATTTAAAAAGTTTTTTGTTTTTGTTTTTTTGTGTTTTTTATTCCATTTTATTTTCAAAATGTATTTTATATAAATCTACCACTAGAACAGCATTCCCTCTCAAAAAAAAGAAAAAAAAGAAAAGAAAAAAAAAGAAATCCAACTGCCCACCCAAAACTTGGGCTAACAAAATGAGACATAACAGACCAGAAATGTTATCACCAGAATTCACCATATTAATCAAAAAGAAAGAAAAAAAATTTTAAATGGCGGAATTCTCTCCTTTTTCCAATCGCCAGGGAGCTTGAAGACTTGCGTTTGGATCCACCCCCTCGCAGTACACACACTATGGAACACAGAGCATGGGCTGCTGGGGGAACAATGGTTTACCAAAGTTCTAAACTCCATGTAAAGATAATATGGGACCAGCAGGAAGTCACATGGGGGAGCTGAGGAGTTGCCATTGGTCAGGAGGTGAGATGGGCGACAGTGTGTGGAATGGTCCGGAGCCATGCTGGCGTACCACGTTTATGCATGTGCAGCACGTGAGAACATTATTATTTTTACACACACACGCATGTGCACACGCATATCTGCGTGTAATTACACGGATCGGCGTGGCGTGAAGGGATGTGTTTGTTTCATTCTGTGTGTGTGCGTGTGTGCGTGCGTTTGTGAGCATGCGTGTGTGTGTGTGGGTGTGTGCGTGTGCGTGTGTGTGTGTGCGTGTGTGTGTGTGTGTTTGTGAGCATGTGTGTGTGTGTGTCTGTGTTTGTGAGCATGTGTGTGTGAGCGTGTGTGTGTGTGTGTTTGTGAGCATGTGTGTGTGTGAGCGTGTGTGTGTGTGTGTTTGTGAGCATGTGTGTATGTGCGTGTGCGTGTGTGCGTTTATGAGCATGCGTGTGTGTGTGTGGGTGTGCGTGTGCGTGTGTGCGTTTGTGAGCATGCGTGTGTGTGTGTGGGTGTGCGTGTGTGAGCATGCGTGTGTGTGTGTGGGTGTGCGTGTGCGTGTGTGCGTTTGTGAGCATGCGTGTGTGTGTGTGGGTGTGCGTGTGTGCGTTTGTGAGCATGCGTGTGTGTGTGTGTGTGTGTGCGTGTGTGCGTTTGTGAGCATGTGTGTGTGTGTGTGTGTGTGCGTGTGACTGTGTGCGTTTATGAGCATGCGTGTGTGTGTGTGTGTGCGTGCGTGTGCGCGTGCGCGTGCGTGTGCGTGTGTGTGGGTTCACAGGCTATTCTCAGGCTAGCGCAGGTGAAGCTAGCGGGGCTGAGGATCAGCCATGATGGCGAGCAGCAGGCAGTGCTCAGTGCTGAACACGCCTCCTGCTGGGCATCCGCGGAGCGCGGTCTGGGAGCGTTTACCACGGCGTTCCTCCTACGGCACAGTCTGCACGCCGCGACCGCCCCGGGCACTGGGGGGGGGGCTGTACCGGTATATATGCTCCGCTTCAGGGAGCCGGCCGGCCAAACCAACTCAACCAGGGTAACCAGGGAAACACTAGCCAGCTTAACCAGGGTAACCAGGGAAACACTAGCCAGCTTAACCAGGGTAACCAGGGAAACACTAGCCAGCTTAACCAGGGTAACCAGGGAAACACTAGCCAGCTTAACCAGGGAAACACTAGCCAGCTTAACCAGGGTAACCAGGGAAACACTAGCCAGCTTAACCAGGGTAACCATTCAAGCAGTATGCAAATTTAATTATCTTATTCATAGAGCTTCCCTTCCATCTGAATGCAATACCAGTTCAATCCAACATCTAACCTTATACTCCGGCACAACCTCCCCACTCATTTACCCCCTCCTCCTCCCTACCCAAGGAAGCATATATCAGCCCCCCCCCTCACCCCCACCCCCACCACAGATTCAAATTTCACCATGGTTACCAACACTAGGCGACACCTATCCCGGTGTAAGAGATCACACTCACCCCCGGGTTGGATCAGATGAATGTTAATGGAGCTGCTCTGCATCACTCCCGTCGCTGTGAGTGTGGTCAATTCCAGATCACTGTTCACCACCATACTGACACTACAATGCAACGTTTCACTGATAAATCACCGTTAGCCTCCATGTGGTTGTTAGAATTATGTTTCTGTCGCTAAAAAACGTAAATTATGAATGCTACATGTGCAGTATCTGCTGTAGAACACGCTGACTCTAGCACTGTCTATCAGCTCATTGCGTATTAATGGACTCACTGCCTGTTTTTTTAACCATTTACTCATTTTTGAAAATGACAATTGTTTATTAGTTGATCATATTTTAACACAGATTTTCATATTGTAAAATTTTAGCCTCATTTACAAATTTTAGTCATGTAATTTTTTTTGCTATGATGTTGAAGTGGCTCCAGTATTAAATTACCCATACGTATTGGAATAATAATAATAATAATAATAATCTCTGCTGTCATCATATTGAGGGACACATTTTTCAAAGTAAAAAGCTGGCTGCCCACCTGACGGCTGATGAATCTGACTGTTGAACAGGAGCAAACAGCTTAAACCGAAGGCCTCTCCAAGCTCACTCCGCTCATGCAATTCAAGGTCACCAGTTTCCATGGTGACCGGAGCAGGCTAATTTTTTTCTTCTTTTTTTAAAAAACTTAATTATTTATTTCATTTTATTAATGTTTTGTGTGGAGGGCCTGCAGACAGCGCACCGAGTGGCTCGGTTTGGCCGCTGTCTGTTGTCCCCTGTTCTTCTAATCTGATTTTATTAGAGAGAATGATAACTCAGTAAAATTGGGCCAAATGAAAAAGTGTGATCTCTCTAGATGTTCGCCATTATGGTCAGGGGAAATTAAAAAATGTGAAATAATAAGCGAAGTGGCTCGTCTCCTCCCGAGTGCTTTGCAGCAGGAAGTCCCACCCTTGCACTGCGTATTTCATTTTTTAAATTCATTATTTCTCCGCTCTCCCCCTGGCTCTCCCATGCTTCTAGAACCTTCCCTGGTCCCTGGATCCTCAATCGATGCACCGAGGCGTGCTGATTAAAATGGCGGCCGATGCACTGGGCTTGGGGTGGGGGCAGTCATACTCCACCCCACCCACACACTCTGTGCCCACCCCCCCCCACCCCATCCGCGAAGTGGCTCATAAATAATCTCGGACGGTGACCCGCCCCCGTGCCGCCCGCCACAGGGCTCCTCTCCCGCCTTCTGCGTTCCCCCTAGCGACGGTCGCCATGAAGCTGATACCCCCGACATCAGAGGTGGCGGCAGTCTCAGGCGTACCCGCGAAAGGGTGGCGGGGGGGGGGGGGTCAGTGCGCACAGGGCAGCCGTCTTTATGCAGGCGGGTGTAGGGGTGAGGGCGGGGCCACGGGACGCGGGACGCGGGGCATGCGGCGGGAGCTCGATTCGGCCCCCACATCTGCGGCGGCAGACGGGACGGCAGCACAGGTGCCCTCGCCTGAGAGGTGCCAGCGGGGCGGCGAGCGAGAAGACGCCGCGTTAAAATGCAGGGGAATGGGGGGGGGGGGGTGTGGTGGGGGGGGGGGGGGGTGTGACACCAGGGTTCACGCCTTCTTCACTTCCCCGTTCTGCCGCGCGCCAGAGGCCAGAGGTCCGCGAGAACCCCGCCAGACTCTCCTGATTAAATCAGCCGACCGTGAGCAGCGAGGAGAGAGAGTCTGAGGGAGGCGCGCGTCTGTTCATCAATTCAAAACCTGCCTTTTTATCCATTCTTTTTTTCTTTTTTTTCTGAGAAATGGTTTTAATGTGCCATTTAATTAAATGTCAGCTTTCTCATTCTTGCGGGGACCGTTGTCTTTAGGTTGTGCTCCCATTCTATTACAAGCCGAGCGTACACCTGTGCCTAATCCTTCTGACTGGCAGGCCTAATCAGATATTATGTTATCAGCGGACTTCATTTGTGACATTTCCCAGCGTTCAACGGTAACATTAATGACTGCGCTCCGAATCCACATAAATTAATGTTATGGCCGTTGCAGGTTTCAACAGTAACACAGTGGAAAATCCTTTCATATTGGCTATTTCTGTCGAGTGAAAGGTGCCATTTGTGTTCAATGACCAGTTAGAACATAAAGTCAACCCATAATGACACTTCCTAGTTTAAACACCGTCAGTGGATTTTACATAGAGTTTTCAAAGCACCTTAGTAAACCATTTTTCCCCAACACAATAAAATAAGAAAAAGAACAAAAAAACACAAACAAAAGATGAATTAAGTGTTGAAAAGAAAAAAACGCAGAATACATGTTTTTTTCTCTTGATTTAACCACAATAGATTTTTTTTTAAATAAATAACCTTTGTTTTTGTAAAGACACTTTTTGAAACAGTAGACATACCCTAGTTCCCAATGTCAATGATAAACATTATCACCCACTGCTTCGCCAACGTGTCCATCAGTTATTTTTTATTTTTTTTATTTTCGCTCCTCATCATATTATTAATAATGTTTTAGTTTTTTTGTGTGTTTGTTTGTGTCTCATTTCATTTTTTTTTATGTTTGTTTGTCTGTCTTGTTGTCATTATATCGTCTATGTTGAAACAGAGTTATATTTGGGTCTCTTGTACATTGTCCTTGGAGCTGGCCCGGATTAGCAAAGGTTCATGCGCGGAGCTGTGTATGGAGTTGATGGTGGAGGCGTGGTTGTACGCAGTCTTGTAGGAGTTGTAGTGGTTGAGGTGCTCATGCTCCAGGGGAGGCAGGGTCAGGTGACTATCCATGGCGGGCCCCCCGGTCAGCTCCTCGTCCACGTTGATGATCTCGATGGTCCGGGTCGGGGCGTGGTGGTTCTGCTGGTGGTGCTGCTTGCGCATCTTGTAGAAGATGATGAGCATGACGGCGGCCATCAGGGTGATGGCCACGAAGCAGCCGATGATGATCTTGGTGGTCTTCATCACCTCGTCCAGCCCGTTGAGGGCGCCGTCGATCTCCGTCACGGGGATGGTGTAGGTCTTCTCCGTGGTCTTGGTGGAGTGCGAGGTCCGGGCGGTGGTGCTGGTGGCCGAGGAGGGCGAGTCCCAGCCAGAGGACGGGGTGGGGCCCACGCTCTGCTGCACCGTCGTCCGCCCGTCGTCGTGGCCGGGCTCGATGGTCTCCACGGTGACGGTGGTGAAGTAGCTGAAGCTGTTCTCGGTGGAGGACACGTTGAGTGTGGCGGAGGCCGTGGTGTTGCCCGCCGAGTTGCTCACCATGCAGGTGTAGGTGCCCGTGTCCTGCATGGTGACGTTGGTGAAGTTCAGCGTCCCGTCGTTGAGCACCGAGATGCGCACCTTGTAGGCGCCGTGCGTCATGATGGAGCCGTTGGGCGTGATCCAGCTGACGGAGGTCAGCGAGCTGGCCCGGCACTTCAGCTCCGCCGCCATGCCCTCTGTCACGTTCAGGTCCGCGGGCGGCTCCACGATCACTGGCGCGTAGCAGTGGAAATAGTTCTGGTCCAGCTCCCCGATGTAGCGCCCCTTGTGGCTCGGTGGGGAACTGCAGCGGGCGCAGCAGCTGGTGTTGGCCGGCACCATCTCCTTCAGCCACCAGCTGAGCCAGAGGATGTCGCAGTTGCAGTTCCAGGGGTTGTGGTGCAGGTGCACCCGCTCCAGGTGGTGCAGGGGGGTGAAGAGGTCGTGGGGCAGCAGGGTGAGGTTGTTGTGGGCCAGGTTGAGCTCCACCAGCGACTGCAGGTCATCGAAGGAGTTCCTCTCGATGGTCTGGATCTGGGCGTGCATCATCCACAGCTTCTGCAGGTGGATGAGCCCTTTGAAGGAGCCCGGGCGGATGACGGACAGCTGGTTGCCCGACATCTCCAGCTCGTCGAGCCGGACCAGGGGGATGAGGTTGGGGATCTCCTTCAGGTTGCACATGCCCAGGTTCAGGTAGCGCAGGTTGCTCAGGCCCTCGAAGGCCCCCTCGGAAATGTAGGAGAGTCGCTTGAGCTCGCCCAGGTCCAGCCTCCGCAGCGACGGCACGCGGTTGAAGGCGTAGGAGGGGATGCTCTCGATGGGGTTGTTCCGCAGCCACAGCTCCTTCAGCTTGGACAGGTACTCGAAGGCCCCGTTGGGGATGGTGGTGAGCCGGTTGTCGAAGAGCTCCAGGGTGTTGAGGCTGGCCAGCCCATTGAAGGCGCCGATCTCGATGTTGCGGATGTGGTTCTTGCTGAGCTGCAGGATCTCCAGGTGCCGCAGGTGCTTGAAGCTGTCCACCTTGATGACCTGGATCAGGTTCTCCTGCAGGTTCAGGTAGCGGGTGTTGGTGGAGATGCCGTCGGGCACCTCCCGCAGACCCCGGCGGGTGCAGATCACCTTGCTGAACTGGTTGCTGCAGGAGCAGACGGAGGGGCAGGTCTGGGCACGCACCAGGCCGGCCACCACCAGCAGCTGGAGGGCCAACAGCAGCACAAAGAAAGGGTCGGAGGGGGCCCTGTTCCACTTAGGCCCTCTCATCCTCTGCAGTGGGGACGATGTCATCTTGTTCAACATTCATAATTCATTGGTGGGGGGCCTGGGCGTCGATTCAGTAAGGCGTGGAATCGGGGGGGACCTGGAGAAAAGGGAGAGAGAGAGAGAGGA
>NC_057948.1:36374453-36379453 GCF_018555375.3 Anguilla rostrata
TGCAGTTCCTTCATCTGTGCATCTGTGTGAGTGAAAGAGAGAGAGAGAGAGAGAAAGAGAGCAAGAGAAAGAGAGAGAGCGAGAGAAAGAGAGAGAGCGAAAGAGAGAACAATTGTGACTGAGAGCTAAATTACAGACTGCTTCTCAGCTGCATTTGGGTTTCAATTCTATTCTTTCTCACCTGCGATGAGTCCCAAAAAAACCCTGTTATGATGTGATGAGCTGGGGACTCCCCCCCCGGGCCCGCTCGGGACCCCAGGACCGCTCGGCTCGGCGGGTCCTGCAGGGCGGGGGACGTGGTGCTGGAGCGCACGGGCCGGGGGTGTGAGCCACATGCTAATGGGCGAGCGGCATCGTACTGCAGGATCCACACGGGCTCGCTTTCAAAGGGCTCCCTCTCTCTCTCCCTCTCTCTCTCTCTCTCCTCTCCCTCTCCCTCTCTCTCTCTCTCCCTCTCTCTCCCTCTCCTCTCCCTCTCTCTCTCTCCCTCTCTCTCTCTCTCTCTCTCCCTCTCCGTCTCTCTCTCTCTCTCCCTCTCTCTCTCTGCCTCCCCATTGATGGGCCAGCTGCCCCCACACCTCCCTCCGGCCGCCACACTAACTTTCTGCTCTCTGTCTCCTTAGTGACCGATTTTTTTTTTCTTTCTTCCCAGCTGGCATTGCATTACTTCCTGTCCTTGGTTACCATGCCAACCCCCCAGAGAGGGTACATCACCGCTGGGCACTGCCCGCCAGCGCACGCCGCCGCCGCCGCCACCTTGGCCAAAGTGTGCTTTACCACGGGAGGAGAAGGGCCGTGGAAAGAGAGCAAACCGCTAACACCCCCCAGGGTATTTAGCATCACGGATGAGCCTACCCCCCCCCCCTCCGCCCCCCGCCCCCCCAATATCACTGTAACTGCCCCCCGCCATTTCTATAGCTGGTGAAGCGCATGGCTGTGGGGACAATGGACGCCCTTGTACACTCTTGCTTTCCTCCACGGAGGAGTTCGTCAATTGAATGTTTGTGGACGGATAAAAAAGACTCAATCAAGGTCTAATGTTGTGAAACGGCATTGCCTGGCCAGGATACACGGTGATACACGGTGACTCGCATTCTCTTCACGGCTCCAGAACAGCACCAGGTGGTTCTGCGTGATTAAAACCACGGAGACACGTTCATTTGGACGCACCGAAGACAGACTCATAATCGATCTCGTGTTGGCTGCTGGCTGGGTGGATGATTTGGACCATATGTCCCACTAACCTTGTTCCCAGCAGTTCACTGTCAAATTTTTACAAATTCTTGAAACACTTAAATCCAAGCTCCAACTACAAATAGTCACTAAAAAGATCACTTCAGTCAAAATAGCTCATAGCATTTTAAGCTAGACCTTTAAGCTCATAATTAAGGAGTCATCGCATTATGAGAGTAAGAACTCCAGGCAGTTTATGTGTTTATAATTCCCAGACCTGTCGAGTGGCAGAACATGAAGTTAGATCATGCAGGGTTTGGTGCCATTTTACAAAGTGGTGTGTGTGTGTGTCTGTGTGTGTTTGTGTATGCGTGTGTGTGCATGTGTGGTGTATGCATATGTGTGTGTTTGTTTGTGTGTGTGTATGTGCGTGTGTGCATGTGTGCGTGCGTGTATGCATATGTGTGTATGTGTGTGCAAATGTGTGTGTTTGTGTGCGTGTATGCATGTGTGTGTGTGTGCAAATGTGTGTGTTTGTATGTGTGTGTGTGTGTGTGCATGTGTTTGTATGTGTGTGTGTGTGTGTGTGCAAATGTGTGTGTTTGTGTGCATGTGTGCGTGTATGCATGTGTTTGTATGTGTGTGTGTGTGTGTGTGTGCAAATGTGTGTGTTTGTATGTGTGTGTGTGTGCGTGTGCAAATGCGTGTGTTTGTATGTGTGTGTGTGTGTGTGTGTGTGTGTGTGTGTTCAAAGGCATAGGTCAGATAATAGAGGCATAATGCTCTTAACAGTATTTGTACGTTTTCTTTAGTCTGGAATAACAACAAAAGTCTAGAAAGTTCCACACTGTGCCTTTGTTTACTACCACAAACACGGCAGATCAGTCAGGTGTTGAATTAGCCAGTTGGCTGATCAGATGGGATGTAAACCCGCAGCCTGTCTCTTACTTTTTAAAATATTACTTCATTCCAGCAGTGATATCTTTCTCTTAGGAATTTCACTTCCTGTTTCTCATCTCATAACAAAACAAAATGAAGTGTGCCTCATCTCCTGTGCCTGCAGTTCACTCACCCACAGATTCTAGCAGTTTCTCAAATCTGAAAAATTAAATTTTTTCTCCCCCTCCGAGCAGTGACAGCAAAATGCTTCACTGCATGAAGTCGATACCTTTTATGTTGCGCCCTACTGAGATGACACATTTTCCCCCAGTCCTGCTTTATGCTAACTCTTAAATTATAAGTGCTGTTTTGATGACGTGCTTTGCGCCCGAGCACTGCACAGCAAGTTTAACAGAAAGAGAGGACAGGCGCACATTCTGAGCAGGGCTGTTTGTATCGCCTTCTTGGAAAACGCTGCCCATTATTTTCAAAACAAATCGGACTCTTCCTGGCGGTTGTCTGACAATATTCCTGTCACTGTCTCTTTCAACCCTCCTATTAAAACCCTTTTGCACAATTTGTTATTCTCGCTGAGGGAGGAATATTTCTCTCTGAGAGAGAACGAGCCACGAGGGGATAATTGGAAAGCACCATGCATGAAGAAATATATAAATTGATAAATAAATAAATGCGACGGGAGCTTGCAGATCTAGAGCGCTATGGGGAAGAAGGAAATAAACGCAAAAAATTTGGAAGGCGTCTTTTTGATAAATAAATTACTGTCAGTGTTCTGGCCACGAAAAACCCAAAACGTTTCTAGAGATTTTTTTTTGAGGATTGCATTTTCCATTCTTAAATTGTCTGAACGATTGAGAAAAGAAAAAGAAGGCGGTTGGGGCAGTGGGGGGGGGGGGGAGGGGGTGATTGGATATCCAGTGAAATTATCCCTGTGTGCCCGATGCGAACCATGAATCATTTCCCGCAGTTCATCCATTCATAACGGAAAGCTCACTGATGTGATTTAAACGCAGAACCCCAGTCAAACGCAGCCTATCGAAGGAGGCCATGCGTCGAGAAACACGTCCCAGCGAATCAGAGAGCTGCTGCAAGAGCAACGTTCGGGAAAACCAACCGACGCAAAACGTCCTGACAACGCTGCAGCCACGCAACGGCAATGTTACTGAGACTGTGAAGTCTCTCTCACACACACTCACACTCACACACACACACACACTCTCACACACACTCACACACACACACACACACTCACACACACACACACACTCACACACACACACACACACACACACACACACACACACACACACACTCACACACACACACACACACACACACTCACACTCACACACACACACACACACACACTCACACACTCACACACACACACACTCACACACACACACAAATGGTCTCTCACACACACAATGAACTGTTTTTTTCATGTTTTTTATGCATATATCATGGTTTTATGTTTCATGTATCGCTACAGTTCTGAAGATTGCTGGAGCTTGTGATGCAAGACAAATTTTTGTGAAAACGGACAATAAAGTTTTATCTTATCTTATAACACTGACGAGACATTTCACTAAGAGTGTGAGGACATTTTGTGTTCATTGGGACACAGCACTCTGGTGTGAGTCTGAGGGACATACACACTCCAGAGGCTCAGCTAGGGAAGCAGACATGCCAGGGACGTACGCCAAAATTATTTACTGAAAAAATAAATATTTATCAGAGATAAAAGGCAGATGATTTTAATATTTACTATGCATAAATCAAGGCACATAGAAATGTAAGTTGATCAATAGAACAGGATTGACATGTACAATATTTACTTTGTTTTTAATGTTTCATCTGATAAACTGCCTTCATTTTCAAGCCACAGATACATACACATAAATTCGGGAGAAGTGCAGCCTTGGCCTGGCTTTTGATCTTCCCACGAAGAAGATACAACACTGCTGAACTGAGATTCATCAGCGGCTAAGCTGCCTGGCAACGCTGCTTTAAGTTACAAACAGCGAAAGCCGGAACCCACGCAGTGCCAGCACAAGCACGCACAGCGACGAAGAACCTTCCAGAAAAACACGGACACATTTCACAGGGTCTAAACCACAGTATCGCGGAAAACTCATTAAGGTGTCTAACAGCTGCATTGTTGGTGGAAGCAGGCTCCCCTGACAAGACCTTGAACGTTTAGCAAATGGTCCTTTGACTGGATGTGAACACTTACAATAAATGTGCTGATTATCTTCGGAAAGATTTCATCAGGTACTGTAAGCTGAGAGCAAGGCTGGTAGCTATATATATACATATATATATATATATATATATATATACATAAAGAGAGAGAGGGATACCCACTCACTCTCATGACTTTTCGACACAAGTTTGCCTGGGGTGAAAGCCTGTGACAGTATCTCTTACCAGAAAAGAGAAAAAATTGACAAGATCATAAAACAGTGAAATTATGACAGGAAGAACACTCTGCACCCCTCAGAATGACCGCAGCAAATATTTTCAGAAGGGCCTGGGATTTATCGCCGTGTATCGCGAGCGAATCGGGACGCGGCGTTTCCCCGCTGGCGCCCGCAGACGGGTTTTCGGGGGGAACAGTATGAATCAGCAGTAACCGCAGCGCAGGCCGGGCTTTATGGCTCCCCCCGCGTCTCTACGCTCGCAGCGCAGGCCAGGCTTTATGGCTCCCCCCATGGCTCCCCCCGCGTCTCTACGCTCTTCCACGGCCATTTTGCGATCGGGCCTCTCAGCCAGAGCCAGAGGAGCGACGCACACATCCGGAATACCAAATGGCCCATTTCGAGCAGACTTCCCCGTCGAATACATCAAACAAATCATCATAAAATTCACATGATAGAGAACAAAACCTCGCTGGCTTCGGAGACGAGTGAGATAAACAGAGTGTGGCA
>NC_057948.1:36384453-36401953 GCF_018555375.3 Anguilla rostrata
TGATTTAAGTGACTTTGAACGTGGCATGGTTGTTGGTGCCAGACGGGCTGGTTTGAGTATTTCATAAACTGCTGATCTACTTGGATTTTCACGCACAACCATCTCTAGGGTTTACAGAGAATGGTCTGAAAAAGAGAAAATATCTAGTGAGTGGCAGTTCTCTGGGCGAAAATGCCACTCTTCTTTGCTGCTATAACTCCCATTTAGCCACAAGAGCATTAGTGAGGTCAGACGCTGATGTTAGGCGATTAGGCCTGGCTCGTAGTCGACATCCCTGTTCGCCCCAAAGGTGTTGGATGGGGTTGAGGTCAGGACTCTGTGCATGGGGGCACTGTCATGCCAAAACAGGAAAGGGCCTTCCCCAAATTGTTGCCACAAAGTTGGAAGCACACAAGTCTCTAGAACGTCACTGTAAGTCGTAGCATTAATATTTCCCTTCCCTGGAACTAAGGGGCCTAACCCAAACCATGATAAACAGCCCCAGACCGTTATTCCTCCTCCACCAAACTTCAGAGTTAACACTATGCACTCGGGCAGGTAGTGTTCTCCTGGCATTCACGATACCCAGACGCATCTGTCAGACTGCCAGTCAGTGAAGCACTATTCAACACTCCAGAGAATGTTTTTTCCACTGCTCCAATGGCGGTGTGCTTTCCATCACTCCAGCCTAAGCTTGGCATGGCGATCTGGGGCTGGAGTGCGGCTGCTCGGCCATGAAAACCCATTTCACGAAGCTCTTGACAAACAGGTCCTGTGCTGACGTTGCTTCCAGAGGCAGTCTGGAACTCTGCAGTGAACGTTGCAACCAAGGACAGACGATCATTATGCAGTACGTGCTTCAGCACTTGGTCGTTCTGTGAGCTTGTGTGGCCTACCGCTTCACGGTTGAGCTGTTGCTGCTTCTAGATGTTTCCACTTCACAATGACAGCACTTACAGTTGACTGGGGCAGCTCTAGCAGGGCAGAAATTTGACAAACTGACTTGTTGCAAAGGTGGCATCCTATGACAGTGCGACATTGAAAGTCATTGAGCTCTTCAGCACAACCCATTCTACTGCCAGTGTGTGTCTATGGAGATTGCATGGCTGTACGCTTGACTTTAT
Source organism: Anguilla rostrata (assembly GCF_018555375.3). Taxonomy (NCBI): domain Eukaryota; kingdom Metazoa; phylum Chordata; class Actinopteri; order Anguilliformes; family Anguillidae; genus Anguilla; species Anguilla rostrata. Next base: position 36,385,557 of record NC_057948.1, read on the forward strand.
GCACCTGTTAGCAACGGGTGTGGCTGGAGTAGCTGAACCCACTAATTAGAAGAGGTGTCCATGGTTTTGTCCATCTAGTGTGTGTGTGTGTGTGTGTGTGTGTATATATATAAATATATATATACATTTATAGATTATTTAACATGGTCAAATTTAGCTCACATTAATTTGAGCACGTGAAAAAACTACAATCGCGTGAAAACAACGTGAATATTTTTTCTACAAGTCACATCTCAACAGACTCCGCACGGGGGGTACAGGACATCCTCCACGAGGGGAGGTACAGGACGGCCTCCACGCCGGGGTGGGGTACAGGAGCTGGGGGGGAGGGGTGTACAGGACGTGTCTCACCTGCAGCTCATTCACAGTCGCCACACCTTTCTGACATCATGGTGGTGGACTTCAGCCGCTGGCTCGCCCTGCAACGAAAGGCGGAAGTCGTGTAAATATCAAACGCTTCAGACTCACGATGAGACGCTCTCCAGAGCCAGGCTCCTTCTCCCCCGTGCTCTTGGCTCAGAAGCGACTACCATTGCACGCCAAGGCCTTTGTCTGAACAAGGAACCTGAGGTGAACACAGAAACGGTTCGTGGAATTTGTCGGTAATTTAACTGCTTATGTTAGCACATCCCATTTCCCTCTGCATAAAAATAACAAACATCGCTTCAGATTTTGTGGTTATACACCGTAGCTCTGTTAAATTGTTCTTAGCACGGTTTTATAGAGACGCTCAATTGACAACTGCCGACAGCACATATGCATATTTTCGATAGGCCAAATATGTATAAATTCTGTTTGATAGAATACAAGCTCTAGGCAGTCTATAATTATTATTATTTTTTGCAAATGTTTGATGCAATGATTTAGGCCATTAAATGTGACAATGCGTTAATTATTTTTACAGTAAATATTGCAGTGGCAAAGTCCTTGCGTATAAATATCAATTATTTGAGCTAAGATAATGAAACATAGACAGAGCATGAAGCAGAGCATACACAAAAATGATAATGCTGTAATATCATGCCAAAGATAAATGCAGCACTGAACATAGACGCACACGCACACATACACACGCACGCACGCACACACACACACACACGGACAAGCAGAAACTTGTCATCCATGTTACAGAACGACTTTCCCGCCGAGATTGACTGCGTGCTGTAGGTGCTCTGTGTTTCTATGGTGGACTGGACACAGAGCTCTCCCTCCACTTTGCAGCTACATTACCCCTGAGTAGCTGAGAGTGTCTGGAACTAATGACGGTAAGACCTTGTGTAAACACACCCAGAGCTGTCTGTGACTGAGTGTGTGACGGACTCCTGGCCAAAATTATCTTCCTGTGGGTTACAGCAAATTTCCTCCCGTGGTTGACAGAGTATATCTCAACTGAATGACGAAGTGAGTCATAATTGCCATGGCGATGATAACGATTACCTTCCTAATCATAATAACTTTTTCCGCTCAGACAAAACACACCAATTAGTCAACAGATTAAATTCTGGAGTTCATACCTCAAAAGTATTTTTAAAAATTCAGTTTCTCTAATTAAGGAGGTGATAAGAATATTTTTCTGTAACACAGAGGAGCCGAGCTTTGAAAGGTTATAAAATTAGATTTTCAACTAATTATTAAGCTGTTCAATTCAAGATATTTCTACTGCAGAGTGGACAGCTAATTTAGAAATGTTCATTTTTTAATGTGACGATTACCTAGGACAAAACCACTCTTTGTTTGCAAACTCATCTCATCGGCTAAGTAAAACACTGTTTACTCTACTAACTGACCAGAATTGGCCAGAAGTTTTCTTAAAAGAAAAAAATCTGTTTCATATTCTACCCAGGGCAATGTTGTGAATAAACAAGACGGCTGTCCATTCCTATGACATTTAACTTGCTCTTATCGGAGACTGTTAAACAGAAGCTTGTTAATTTTTTTCTTCTCTCCTTCTCCTGCATATTTACATGACAAGGCTTTGATTCCATCTGCACGGCTGCTTTTGTTCGGACGGCTCTCCCTTTGAGAACGCCCCTCCGGAATGTTCCATTCCGACCACAGACAGCTGAATCTCTGCGCTGCACAGATAACGTATTTTCTCTCAAATTTTTTTTTTCCTTTCATTTAAAAATCTGGCATCTCCAATCCCATCCCATTTTGGAATGTTCAAAATTTGTAAACTGCGTACAAGCGTGCCCACGTACGCCCCCTGCTGCCAGCTCTGGAGAGCTGAAGACGACTCGGGTGTCCTCCTCTAAAACACACGGTGCCAACCAGCTGCTTCTTTTCACACCACAGCTACAGCCCACGCACGTGCGGGGGGGGGGGGGGGGGGGCAGAGGAGACCCAATCATACGCGTGCGCAGAGAGAGAGAGCAATCCGTAAGCCCTCGCCTGGCCAGCAGGGGGCGCTCGAGCAATGAGCACTGCCATCACCGCCCACTGAAACCCTCCCATTTACCCCTTGGGCGAGGCGAAGCCCACTGTGTGCCAGCCCTGCGGGGCTGCTGGCCATGGTCGGCACTGGCACCCGGATCCCACCCGAGTCTGTACTGCTTACGCTCGCGCTTTTACCCAGTGAGCTACCCAGCAGCCCTCAATTTATGATTTCTGACCTATTTCCATATATTTTATTCTCGCACGGACCAATCCTTCCTCAGAAGCATTATCCAGCTTTTTTATGTGTTTTTTTTTTTTACACAATTAGGCAGAGACTTGGCTCTAGACTCACAATGTGTAAATGCAAATCGTGTACGTTCACATGGCACTTGGCTCCAGATTCACAATGTTCCACTGTGCAATCCAAATTCAATTCAGGGCTCTCCAAGGACTGCAAGCATCAGCCAAACACAGCGCTCACCATAACACCACCAATGAATAGCTCACTCTACTCCCTATTTCTAAGGCAAGCTTGTCGTCTTAAAAAATCATATTAATAATGCATGTCTAGATAGAACACACATCTTAATGTGTCACTCCAGGTCCATCGGCCTGATGCCAACAAATTTCAGAGATCTATTTCTGAGATAGATCTCTCTCTCTCTCTCTCCCCCCTCTCTCTCCATCCCTCCTTCCTTCTCCATCCCTCCCTCTCTCTATCACTCTCTTTCTCCATCCCTCCTACCCTCCATCTCCTTATCTCTCTCCATCCCTCTCTCTCTCACACTCCTTGGCCCTGCCCGTTCCACTGATCACATTGGATCACTTCCTTGACATGAATGAAATGATATTCTGTGCAGATGTCCAGTCGCTAGTCTAATTGTGGACCCTCCGGTCACACAGTGCATCGTAGGCACCAGTCAGGTACGGCGCAGGCTCTGATTGGTAATGAAAAGCTCTCCAGGTAGAGTACCGGTCCTGAGTTCACTGCTAATGCTAAAATTAGCAGCCCGTCATCCGGATTAATCACAGCCGAAAAACATCACGGCAAAATTCAACCACAGCTGAACTGCTGTCACGTTGGTTAAGCCCCCAGCATTGGCTGAAAGCAAAGGCCTTTTATTATTATTGCTGTTGTTATTACTATATAATACTATTGTTATTACTCTGCTATAGTGGTTGTTGTTGTCATCGTTACTACAGTTAGATATATTTAACCTGCAATTATCCTGACTAATTTACATTCATGTTCATGTGTATTTCTGTACGTATGCACGTACGCTTTGGCAATAAGTACAGCATGCACCACTGTCAGTAAAATATCATGCAGGAATACTAATGGCAAAATTACTCACAGGCAGGGATTTCAATGGGTGCCCATAACAGCTTCTCACATACCAATTATCTGAGTGGAAACTGTGTGTGTGTGTGAGAGAGAGAGATAGAGAGAGATAGAGAGAGAAAGAGATAAAGAGAGAGAGAGAGAGAGAGCGAGAGCTTGACCTTTGAAATTCCTGACAACTGATGCACTAGGTTCTCTTAAGCACTTCAAAGTCTTTGGCCATTTATGCATATGCATATTCTACTCACAAGCGAGCTAAAATATAACATTTAAAAAGCAGTTCTGGGTCCACAGGACCAAACCCCTGTACCTTGTTCCGATGCGTTATCCATATTGTCAACTTGGCTTGCCCAAACAAGAAATTTTAAAAATAGCATTTGTGTCTCTGTGCAAGAGAGTACCCAGGCCCAGACACACAACTCAGGAGCAAACTAATCTTCACGTCTCTTCCTACACTTTGCAATCAAAGGAACTACAGTTTCCACCGGAAGGAAAACTCCTAAAGGAAAACTCCTCACCATTTACCGGGGCCAAAATGAGCCAGCTGTCTGTCTGATGCTATTGCACCATTCACCAGCCTCCGCTGAAGATCTGGGGACCAATCACCAGTCTGCTCCAGCGCCAGTGTGAGCTGCACAGAGCACAGTACCAGGGAATACCCACTCACCATCCCTGCCTTTGTTTACTCATGACTGCAGCATCTCTTCACTGGAGAGGCCAAGGGGAGTCATAGTTCCATTACGTGTGCATTTAATTTCATAAACGCTGTTACCAGGCAGCGAACAGGGGGATAAAACAGGAGTTCACTGTCAACACATTTGTCTGAGGAACTCGGGTTTGTTTAATCAACACTGTTCTCAGCCGGGCAATTTGCCTTTTTGTAAATTAATTCATAAAAATACGGCATATTAAAAACCCCTTAAACGTAATCGACAAATCAACCAGCAGCTGACATGAACGTGTGGCCTTATTACATGTGACAGCAAATAACCAGAGAATTTTGAACACGTTTAATATTTTTACAGTAATCGACAGATCGCAGAGCTACGGCCGGCTAATGAATCACCCAGCGCACACCGCGATTCCAACCGCGGATCAGCCATACCGCGACTCCAACCGCGGATCAGCCACACCGCGACTCCAACCGCGGATCAGCCACACCGCGCCTCCAACCGCGGATCAGCCACACCGCGACTCCAACCGCGGATCAGCACTACCAACGCGGATCACCACCGGACTCACGGGATCAGCCATACCGCGACTCCAACCGCGGATCAGCCACACCGCGACTCCAACCGCGGATCAGCCACACCGCGCCTCCAACCGCGGATCAGCCATACCGCGACTCCAACCGCGGATCAGCCATACCGCGACTCCAACCGCGGATCAGCCATACCGCGACTCCAACCGCGGATCAGCCATACCGCGACTCCAACCGCGGATCAGCCATACCGCGACTCCAACCGCGGATCACGCCATCATCCTGAAATAAACAGGCAGAGGTGATGGCGCGGGTATTTATGTATTTGTTTTAAAACGTGGTCCCTGTGGTAGCGAGAACGCGCTCGTGGAGTTCAGCCGGGTCACTCCGGGTCGCTCCAAACGGGGCTTCGGCGCACGGGAGCTTAATCTGAGGAGCGGCTTTAAGGCTTCCGCCTGAGCACGCGGAGTTAATGCAATCACGCGGAGACGTGGCATAAATTAATACGTCTTATTAAGTGGCCGACCGCATTAGCTCCCGCAAACTAAAGAGATTTCTTCTCCAGGACGGAAGGGGAGATTTTGCCCTAGCAGAAGGGATTTCTCCCTTTTGTGTTGTATGTGCCTCTCTCTCTCTCTCTCTCTCTCTCTCTCTCTCTCCCTCTCTCTTCCTCTCTCTCTCTCTCTCTCTCTCTCTCCTCCTCTCCTCTCTCCTCTCTCTCTGTCTCTCTCCCTCTCTCTCCTCTCTCTCTCTCTCGCTCTCTCTCCTCTCTCTCCTCTCTCTCTCTCTCTCTCTCTCTCGTCTATCTCTGCACGTTAATGATATTTGCTTTGTCTCTCCTTCACTTCATCCAGCGTGCAAATCTGGCTTTTTCTCATTTGTCGTATTTGTTGATGCGCCTCACTTGCAAACCAGCTGGCAATTGTCAAGCGGCTTGTCCTCCTCTTGGAAATGGACAATTTGCAAAACTACACTCTGATTTACTCTTTTTCACTCAAGATCACAGAATCAAATGAAAACGTACTTAAAGGAGGAAGAGTTAAACAGAAGACAGCGCAAAGAAAAGGTGATACGGTGGAGGGAGAGAAACGTGGGAGATGAAAGCTGTGTGTGCAGCGAGCATCGAGGAGCACAGAGAAACGGCAGCATATTAAATCACCTAAATGCGCATTTCCCACTCACAACTTGCAAGCGTCTGCAAAACGCGCTGGCAGATCTCACACTGTTAGAGCGCGACTCTGTCCCGCTGCCGGTGGGCACGCGGGTATTTATAGCGCCAGAACCCAGACGAGCAGCGTGCGGTCCATCGGCCGGGCGGCAGACACGCTCAGCGGTACGGAACGTCCTCCGGCTCGGACCGCCATTTTCTGGCCCCGCCTGAAAGGTGGGATCTCCGCGGCCAGAGTGCCCCCTGCTATCGCCCCGCCCCACTAGCCACTTCCCATCCCGGCACTCAGATACAGCACATTCATATTTACCCATCAGGCAACAGGAGACCACACACACAAACACACACCGACACACTCACACACACATGCACACGCACACACACACACACACATCTACAAGCTCACATACGTGCACACACACATACACACGCACACACACACATATGTACACAAACACACACAAACACTGAATAGTCCAGAAAGCCTACCCAATGACCTGCTGAGTAATGAGCTCAATGTGAAATGAAGCCATTTACATTTCTGTAATTCAATGGGTGTCGGAAAGCACTGCTATATATAGGCCAAGCAAGAGAACTGTGTTCACTCTTATTTCTTTGCCTTGCTATTTGTCAATAATATATAAACTGTAAACAGACACCACACACACACACACAAACACACAGACACTACACACACACACACACACACACACACACACGAGATATGCTAAGCAGTAGTATAATACTGAATATCAGACTCCCACAGATGTGAACCCAGAATCCTGCAGAAACAATGATATGCTAATGCTGCAATGTAGCGCACAGGAAAAACTGAATGCTGCTGACTTTTTTTCCCAGAGTGCATCTCTGCTTCCCACACGCGCTCTGTTTCCTGCTCGCGGCTTGATGCTTGGACCTGATGGTCCAAACCCACACGCCCCACCCCCCCACACAAAACCCCCACCCCCTCAGTCAGAACCTCTGCCCACCCCCCCAGTCAGAACCTCTGCCCACGCCGCCCACGTCAGCCGAACGGCGGGCTGTGCCAGGGTCCGCGGGCGGTACACACGTAGCCACCGCTGTTACGCTCCGGGGTGGAGCTCACGCTGCCATCGGCGGGAACAGCCACAGACACGGGGAGGGGCTTAGTCAGCGTGAGGCCTCTCTCCCTCTCTCTCTCTCTCCCTCTCTCTTCCCCTCTCCTTGCTCTTCTCTCCTCCCTCCTTCCATCTCCTTCGCTCTCCTCTCCCTCCCCCTCTCCATCTTCCCTCTCCTCTCTCTCTCTCTGCCTCTCCCACTCTCCCCCTATCTCTGCCTCACCCCTTCTCTTCTCTCTCCCCATATCTCCCCTCCCTCTCTCTCCCACTCTCTTTCTCTCCCTCTCTCCCCCACTCTGTCTCTCACTCCCTCACTCCCTCTTTCTCTCCCACCCTCTCTCTCACTCCCCCAGCTTACAGCCAGCCACAGGATGTACAGTATCTCAGTGGCTGAATCTGAGCTTAAGGTTCCAGGCAGGGAGTAAAAGAATAAATGCTAAATTTTAGAAAAGGCGAACCGGCAGAGAGGGGCTGAGCCCGGGATCATGAGGGGATTTTGATATCAGGTGAAATCCGGGGCGATTATGCGGCTCTTTGCCGGTATGGAGGGATGTAGATTACAGGGAGCCAGGACGCCGGCACCCTGCGCAGATCGAGACGCCATCTGCTGCCCGGATTAGCCCACCCCGAACCCACGGGCACCTGCTCAGACTGCGACGATGATTGCCCTTACAGAGACGCACGGATTAAACAAAGAGAAGACCATGTCTCCCAGCTCTCTCTCTCTCTCTCCCTCTCTCTCTCTCTCTATATATATATGGGGGGAGTGTCTCTCCACAGATGCAGTCTTTTCTAAATCAGACATGAAGGGGACAGGGATGGATTGGCTGATTACACGTGCGGCCTAAAATTGCTGAGTCATGGCTAAGGACTCTGGCTTGAGCGCGTCCAGGTGATCGCTGCCACGAAGTAAAATGCTCATGAAAAAAAACAAAACTATGTTATGCAAAATGGATAAAATGTGCGGTTTTGAACAAAATGACCTTAAAAATATTTTTACATTACTCCTGAGTGGTGAAAAGCACTGTTCCATTCAACGGTCAACTGGCGATTGCCAGACACCGCCTGTTCTCTTCGCTGAGCTGTGTAGTGGTTCTCCCTGTGTGCAAAATCAAGGCATTGCTCACATGCAGTACGTCTGGGGAACACGGTACTGATTTTAAAAATTACTTTTTTACAAACTAGTTTGAACTACATTTTTTTTTTTAGTAATTGTAGTTTCGCTAGCTACTGTACATTTATCTTTAGAGCAGCTTCGCTGTAGCTGAACTACTTTCAGGGTGAAGTAATTGTTTGTTTGCACAAGCGCGCTTTCAGAGAAGTTTCCGCAGCACTAGGTATTGCTAACATCACAACAAAGGTAATGAAGTGATGATAATTATTATGACAATGATGAAGACGAAAGTCTTGCGAAAGGTGTTAATGATGGCAGCAATGATGAAGGTGTTAAGAGATCAAGAAGACAGCTGTGAATATCGTGGTTCTAACCATGTGTGTACGTGTGCGTGTGTAATACATATTCCATACACCGTACTCCATCTTCCATATTCCTAACAGATAGAAAACTGAACTCACATAACCCCAGCCCTGTCCTCTACTTAAATTAAATATGTGACATTTTCTACCACTGGGTCAGGGACTCGTTTTTAAGAGAATGGTGTATATTCCTTTTGGTGGGAGAACAGCTGAGGGAAAGGGGGAGAGAGAGAGAGAGAGAGAGAGAGAGAGATTAAAATGAAATATGAGTTTTGTAATGTTTTTTGAAATTATGATTCTGCCTTGGCAACACAATTGGTTCTTTGTCGTGGCAATAAAGCAAGTTGGACTGCACTGAAATTGAATTGAGTGGGAGAGAGGGAGAGATAAAAAAGAAAGAGAGAAGAAGAGAGAGAAAGCGTGATCAGGGCCAGAGGGGAGGATGTTTTGGGAGAGGGCATTCGGGGTGTCTGCGAGTCTGTGTGAGGAGTGGAGTTGGAGTTGTGTGGTAAAAAAAAAAACACCTGAGGCTTTCTATCTTTCTTTTATCTCTTTTCCTCCTTGACCCCCCCAAATATAGCCCCTGCTGTCCTGATTAGTGTATGAGTGCGGTCTGTGATTACAGAACCACCCCCCCCTTTATGACAGGGGTGTCCAGCACTATCCAAAATGGGCCGGTGTGGGTGCAGGTTTTTGTTTCAGTCCAGCTCTGAGATGTCTGATCCGGCTCTGTTGAAGACCATGATTAGTTATTAACTAGTTGATTAATTAGCTGAATCAGGTGTCACAGTGTAGGGCTAAAACAAAACCCTGCATCACCATCAGCCCTATTTGGATAAGATTGGGCATCCCTACTTTTATGATTAAACACTCTCTTCCCTTAACTTACTAACCATTTACAGACTATATATTATAACTGGTGTTAACAAGTGGGAGAGAGAGCAAGACAGAGAGAGAAAGAGAGAGTGGTGCAAAGAGCAATGTCTGCTTCTTAAACCCTGACAAATCTAAGCCTTTGATTTTCACAAAAAATAAAAATAGACACAGTCTCATCTATAACGGCAACAGAGATGATCAGGAAGTGGCGTCACCTGAGAACGCACTCCCACAACAACCCAAACGGCATCATTAAAAGCAGCTCAAAAGAAGACGTGACACCCATGCCTGCTGTGGAAAGCTCACATCTCTAAAGAAGTTGAAAGGAAACCGATTGTTGATCTTTTTAAAAAAAGTTTTAGTCCGTTGTGCCATCGCTATCGGGCGCACAACGTGAGTCAAACGGGCAGTCTGAGCCTCACGTTTCCACGGCAGCCGGGCGAATCGCCGCCGTGACCTCAGAGGGCTGGCTCCTCCCCCTCTCAGGAGGCCTCGCTGGGCGAAGATGCTCAGCGCAGATAAAGCTCACATTAAGAGCATTAAACCCGCCAGAGCATCAGCGCAGGACTAGCTCAGCACGGAGACGTGCGTCTGTTAAACACACGCACACACGCGCACACGCGCACACACACGCGCACGCGCACACACACGCGCACGCGCACACACACGCACACGCGCACACGCGCACACACGCACACATGCGCACACCCGCACACACACGCGCACATGCACACCCGCACACAAAACGGGCTGCTTGATCTTTAAATTACTCCGACAGGTTTTATCATAAATACATTTACATGTATGTTTAAGCAGGCTTAGTGCAAAGCATGATGGGAAAGGAAGGCGGTGGCGAACGGAGAGGAGACGAGCGAGCGAATGCGCAGTGAAGAGGTCCAGTAAGGTCTCTGTGCCTCAGACTGCCCCCTGTACACGGCGGGACACCTCGTCAGTTCCACCCCCTCCCCCCCCCCCGCTCCGCCGGTAATGAATACGGGTGTCAGACGCGCCCTTATCAGGGTTCCACCAGGGGGACGGCCAGAGCCGCCGAAACCCACGCAGCCATAAATAACAGCCGGGACCCCGTCTCCTCTGGCGCTGGGACTACCCTCAGCGGGTCTGCCGGGACGCCCCCGTCCCGCGGTTTCTGAAGACGCTTTTACTTTTCCTCTCAGGAAGCCGTGTGATTAAAGTGACACGTTCGCTTCAGGGGCAGCGATCCCCGCGTGAGAGGCATCGCCAAAAACAGTCCCGCCTGAGCGCGGTGTCATCCTCCACTCCCCCTTCTCCCCAAACCCGCCCGAGCGCCAGCCTCCCGTCGCCCGAGCCTTTCCAAAACCGTGACCTAAAAATTGGTTTTTTTAGAAAAAACATCCAAAACAGCGATGGATTCCAGCGTCCCCTGGCTGCCCCATTCAACACGAGCCTTGCCTTTCAAAACTATGGGTGATAATAAAAAACCCAAAACAGCTGTGGATTCTCACACCTCCCCCATCCCCGCTCCCTCCACCCCCTCCCCCCCCACCACCAGCACCACTGAGGACTGTCCTTAATAAACCCAACAAAGACAGGAAATGGCAGAAGCATTATTCTGCAGGCCGTCCCTAAAATGAGCGCTGAGCTGGGGTGTGTGTGTGTGTGTGTGTGCGTGAGCTGCTTATCGCGCGGGGGAAACAGAGACACGCCCAGCCGCGTCCAATCGCTCCGATCTGCCCAAACTACATCTGCACCAATAAAGGCTGCATCTGAAAGGCCTGGGCTGACAATGGCCTCGGCGAAAAATCCAATTTCCTACCCCCTCCCCCCCCCGCTGCCACGGCTCTCTCTCCCGGCCCCTACACTCTCACTGCCGCCCCCCTCCCCCCAGTCCCCTCAGCCCCCCCACAGCCCCCCCCACCCCCCCCAGCCCAGGTTAACTTCGTTGGTGAGGGAGTAAATGCTGACTGGGCAGACCGCAGAGAAACCTGCCTCAATTAGCTTTTAAAGTGCACTTTATTTTGGTCTCCCAACTGCCAAATGAAATTACATAATATAAAAGAAGTGCAATGGGGAATAAATGCGGCCTAAATTTGAAACAGTCGACGCGGATCGATGCTCCGAGGCGTGGGGTGGGGTGGGGAGGCGTGGGGTGGGGTAACGTGGGGTGGGGTGGGGTGGGGTGGAGTGGGGAGGCGTGGGGTGGGGTGTGGTGGGGTGGGGTGGGGTGGGGTGGGGTGGGGTGGGGAGGCGTGGGGTGGCGTGGGGAGGCGTGGGGTGGGGTGGGGTGGGGGGGCGTGGGGTGGAGTGGGGAGGCGTGGGGTGGAGTGGGATGGAGTGGGGGGGAGTGGAGTGGGGTGGCGAGGGGTGGCGTGGGGTGGCGTGGGGTGGCGTGGGGTGGGCTGGCGAGGCGCGTGGTTCCTCTCCCGCTCTTTCTGTCGCTGTGTCTGCGGCCCGTCTCAGCTCAGTCACGGGACGAGGCTCACGCGAGTATTCGGCCCGTGGAAATCAAACGGTCTGTCGGGGGGGGGCTCGATGGCATGGGTGGGGGGGGTTTGTGGCTGGATGCCGTATGAGGGAGGAGGGGCTCGGAGGCGTACGACGACGTTTTAAGAGATGGTAAGAGTGGAGAACACTGAAAGAGCACAGGCACAGCGTCTTACCCCAACAGCGTCAGAATGGAGCTCACAGCACAGGCTGCTACTGAGGGTAGCACTGCAGGGTAAGCAGCTTCATTACAGGCCAAATGCGTTCTCTGCCACATGCGACATGCGTGCACAAGCGTGTGTTTATACGTATTAAATATCCAGACCACTGCAACGAACTCTTACTCACAGTTATGCACACACATGCACATGGTCAACACACACACACACGCAAGCGCACACACACGCCCCTGTACTTGCAGAGTCACACACACACACACACACAGATACAGCATGTATACATGCGTACACACACAGTGCAGCCCATCAGTGTTGGACAGTGACACAGCTTTTATAGTTTTGTCTCTGTGCCTCAGAACACAGCGTTTTAAATAAAATACAGTGAATATGCAGTTAAAGCGCAAACAGTCAGCTTTAAATTTAGAGCACTTACATCCATATCCAGTATTACATGCAGGAATTTCAGCACTTTTTATACAGTCCCCCCATTTTAGGGGACCAAAAGTAATTGGACAAACTAACATAATCTTAAATAAAGTCATATTTAGTACTTGGTTTGCAGTACACTTCTCTTTACATCACTCCGGCACAGGATAATGCTCATTTCATCTGCACATAAGAGTTTGTTCCAGAACACTAGTTTTTATAATGTACTTTAAGCAACCTGTACTTTCTAACCTGGCTGTTCTGTTCTTGTGATTTGCGGTTTATATCTTGCAGTGAACCCTCTGAGGTTATGCCGGTGAAGTCTTCTCTTTAATTTTGTCTGGTACACATCTATGACTGCATCCTGGAGAGCGTTCTTGATTTGTTTCACGGTTGATAAGGGGGTTTCTCTTCACAATTGAAAGTATTTTCGGTCATCCAGTACAGTAGACTTTCATGGTCTACCAGGTTGGTTGCTATTGCAGTGCTCACTAGTGCATTCCTGCTTCTTCACAATGTACCGAACACTTGATTTTGACACACTAAAGGGTCTCTGATTGATTTATCCAGACTTTACCACCACATGAAGGCCTGCTTTACTGGCATTGGCACTTATTTGGTCCTCACGCTGAGAGACAGCAGGAACAGACTCCACATGTAAATGCCACACCCAGAGTCAGATGCTTTTGTTAGCACAGGCTGCTACTGAGGGTAGCACTGCAGGGTAAGCAGCTTCATTACAGGCCAAATGCGTTCTCTGCCACATGCGACATGCGTGCACAAGCGTGTGTTTATACGTATTAAATATCCAGACCACTGCAACGAACTCTTACTCACAGTTATGCACACACATGCACATGGTCAACACACACACACACGCAAGCGCACACACACGCCCCTGTACTTGCAGAGTCACACACACACACACACACAGATACAGCATGTATACATGCGTACACACACAGTGCAGCCCATCAGTGTTGGACAGTGACACAGCTTTTATAGTTTTGTCTCTGTGCCTCAGAACACAGCGTTTTAAATAAAATACAGTGAATATGCAGTTAAAGCGCAAACAGTCAGCTTTAAATTTAGAGCACTTACATCCATATCCAGTATTACATGCAGGAATTTCAGCACTTTTTATACAGTCCCCCCATTTTAGGGGACCAAAAGTAATTGGACAAACTAACATAATCTTAAATAAAGTCATATTTAGTACTTGGTTTGCAGTACACTTCTCTTTACATCACTCCGGCACAGGATAATGCTCATTTCATCTGCACATAAGAGTTTGTTCCAGAACACTAGTTTTTATAATGTACTTTAAGCAACCTGTACTTTCTAACCTGGCTGTTCTGTTCTTGTGATTTGCGGTTTATATCTTGCAGTGAACCCTCTGAGGTTATGCCGGTGAAGTCTTCTCTTTAATTTTGTCTGGTACACATCTATGACTGCATCCTGGAGAGCGTTCTTGATTTGTTTCACGGTTGATAAGGGGGTTTCTCTTCACAATTGAAAGTATTTTCGGTCATCCAGTACAGTAGACTTTCATGGTCTACCAGGTTGGTTGCTATTGCAGTGCTCACTAGTGCATTCCTGCTTCTTCACAATGTACCGAACACTTGATTTTGACACACTAAAGGGTCTCTGATTGATTTATCCAGACTTTACCACCACATGAAGGCCTGCTTTACTGGCATTGGCACTTATTTGGTCCTCACGCTGAGAGACAGCAGGAACAGACTCCACATGTAAATGCCTCACCCAGAGTCAGATGCTTTTGTTAGCCGCTGCTATGAGGTAATGAGAAGGACACTTCATTACAGAAATGTTCTGCCAACACATCTCCAAGACTTTTGTCCACCAAAATATCCAAACCAGTGCAACGAACTCTATCATGTTCACACCATGAATGGATAAAGCACTAATATAGCAGACACTCATTATCCCTATTTTTAAGATTCAATCAAACACAACAATAAGTGTATACAGCGCCTACACAACACAGTGCGCTCCAAATAGTGTGGACATGACACAGTAATATATTTGTTCCGTCCTCAAGAACAACTAAAAAAATACAGTGAAATGCGTTCAAAGTCTCAAACAGTCAACTCAAATTAGAAACACTACATCCATATCCAGTATTCATGCGGAATCGCACGTTCTCTTAGGACAGCCCCCCTTTGGGACCAATAACGACAAACTAACATCACATCTTAATAAATCCTATATTACGTACTGGTGACATACACTCTCTTACACATCACCCGGACAGCACTAATCCTACTGCCACATAGGTTGCTTCCAGAACACTAGTTTTTATAACTGACTTAAGCACCTGTACTTTCTAACCGCTGTTCTGTCTTGGATTTGCGGTTATATCTTGCAGTGAACCTCTGAGGTTATGCCGGGGAGTCTTCTCTTTAATTTTGTCTGTACACATCTTGACTGCATCACTGAGAGCGTTCTAGATTTGTTTCACGGATTGATAAGGGTTTCTCTTACAAATTGAAAGTATTTTCGTCATCCATACAGTAGACTTCATGGTCTGGGTTGGTTGCTATTGCAGTGCTCACTAGTGCATTCCTGCTTTTCACAATACCACACTTGATTTTGACACACTAAAGGGTCTCTGATCGATTTATCCAGACTTTACCACCACATGAAGGCCTGCTTTACTGGCATTGGCACTTATTTGGTCCTCATTATGAGAGACAGCAGGAACAGACTCCACATGCAAATGCCCCACCCAGAGTCAGATGCTTTTGTTAGCTTTCTTCTGCATGGACTAATGAAGCAAGGGCACACAGACCAGAAATAGTTGAGCAAACAATTCTCCAATTACTTTTGGTCCCCCAAAATGTCTAAAAAGAGTTGAAATTCCTATATGGTTCACCCAATATGGAGGTAAATGCCTGTTAAATTATAGCAGACAGTCTGCATCTTATCCATATTTTTAAAGATTCATATCAAATCCAACACAATGTGGTACAGCGCCAAAACAACAAAAATTGTGTCTTTGTCCAAATACGTGCAGACTGCACTGTACATATACTTTCACTCCTTCAAAGGAAGCAACACAAAACACACGGCGAGAATGTTTACCAAATGTCGCACAGCATTCATACATCAAACAGAACACAATAAATCAGAGCGATTTCGCGACTGATTCTCCAGGCCTGCTGCGTGCCGAAACGCGGTGTAGCGCCTCCTTTACGAGCAGCCCCCACGTCGCCCGGAACCCTAACCCTAACCCCCACGTCGCCCGGAACCCTAACCCTAACCCCCACGTCGCCCGGAACCCTAACCCTAACCCCCACATCACCCGGAACCCTAACCCTAACCCCCACGTCGCCCGGAACCCTAACCCTAACCCCCACATCACCCGGAACCCTAACCCTAACCCCCACGTCATCTGTGAGCCGCTGGAGCTTCGGCCGCGAGCGGAGCGTCTGACTCGCTGAATTACACACCTCGCCACAGCCAGCGCACAGATGTGCTCAGAACATAAACACGCTTTCTGTGAGAAAGGAGACAGAGCTCTCGGGCAGCAGCGTCTGCTGGGTGGGGCGCGGGGGGGGGGGGGGGAATGTTAAAAAAATACTTAAGACTTAAAAAAGACTTACATATCCTTCTGAGCCCCAGCGGATTAAAAAAAGTTTTTTGTGTTTTATTTTCTTTTTTTTTTTTTTTTAAATAAGTTTATGGGATGACAAAAACAATATATATGTTTTTTTTTTTTTATATATATATATAAAAAAACTATATTTTAATATAATTCATTTTCATTTTT
>NC_057948.1:36406953-36446953 GCF_018555375.3 Anguilla rostrata
GAGAAAATTTCCTGGAAGCTTTCTGTAAACCGAACATTAGGGGAGACAGGATGCCGCACGCACACAGAAAACAGCGTGATGATGATTGCTGTAATTGGGAGAATTATGTGATGTGTTCGTCTTCGACTGCAGCATTGTCACGCTGCTACACACGGGGAGATCTGTGTGAAGCCTTTTGTGTCGGGGTGAGAAGAAACGACAATATAGATCTTCCTGCTGAGTCACATGCTTCCCTTCTCTGGAGCGTGAGCGGGAGAGAGAGAGCGGACGGAGAGATGGCGTTGGCATCCGTCTGTGGCGCGGACAGAAACGTGCTCGCACACTGCATCCCTTTTCCTATCGTTAGCAAGAACGCTAAAACAGAACAGACTGCAAGACCCTTTCACTAGCGACAACACTAAAGGAGAACAGGCTGTGGAACCTTTATCATTACCAAGAACTCTAAAACAATACAGACCACAGAACCTGTTCATTGGAAAGAACACTAAAACAGAACAGACTGCAGAACTCTTTCATTACCAAAAATTGTAATGCTAAAACAGAACGGACCACAGAAACTTTTAATTGGCAAGAATGCTAAAAGAGAATAGACAGTAGAACCCTTTCATTGGCAAGACAGCTAACAGTGAATAGACTGTGCAACACATTCAATAGCAGAAAGAGATCTCCATATTATTGAGAATAATACTGATATAGGGGAAAGACTGTAACCCTCCTGCTGATGAGTATGTTAATGCGTAGAACACTGTAGAGCCCCATCACTCATAAGAGCAGTCAGGCAGAAAGCTGGAGCTCAGCGTGGGAGGGGACGGACAGCCCCTCTGTTAAAAACAGGGCCCACCCACCCACGCCCTGTCGCCGAGGCGACGAGAGCACCTGGACCGCCCTCATTTGTGTATTTCCGCCTCCTGTTGGTTTGGGGGGGGGGGCGGGGGCAGGTCTGGAGACAGGCTTGCGTTTTGAGGATCCGCCACCTCCCTGTCATCCATCACGGCGACAGAGCGGGCGCACAAACACATGGATTACAGCACGCAGTCCTCTCAGACGCACGCTGGGGGGGGGGGGCGGATTACAGCACGCAGTCCTCTCAGCGCACGGGGGGCTGTACAGCACGGTCCTCTCAGACGCACGCTGGGGGGGGGGGCTGGATTACAGCACGCAGTCCTCTCAGACGCACGCTGGGGGGGGGGGCTGGATTACAGCACGCAGTCCTCTCAGACGCACGCTGGGGTGGGGGGCTGGGTGGGGGGGGCTGAGAGGAGAGCCGCAGACAAGCTACTGTGCGCTAGCACCCACCCCGCTAGCACCCCCCCCCCCATCGCTCCCATTCCACCATGCTACCATGCTTTGCGCATGCGGGAACACAAACGCGCTTCTCCGGGCCTGGTTCACACACACACACACACGCACACACACACACACACACATGCACACACTCACGCACACACACACACACACACACACGCACACACAAAACGCGCTGCGCACCTGCTGCACCGTTCCAAGGTCACGCCTGCGACGGCGGTGGCGATGGCGGTGGCGGTGGCTCCGCCCGCCAGCAGGACCTCTGCTGTGATATTCTCGGCGCGGGGAACGGCGCTCGCGTCCCTGACAGAACACAGCTGTGCGTCAAACCTGCCCTCGACAGGACGCATCCCTGCAGGACGGGCTAACGCTCAGGCGCTTTATATAGAAGACAGAATGTGGAACGAGGAGGATGCAGGAAAGGGGGTGGGGGTGGGGGGGGTGGGGGTGAGGAGTGGGGGAGGGGAGGGCTCCTATTTTAGTTCCACAGAGGCGTGTTTACCTTTCTGGTTCAACTGTGCGTGTAAGCGTTTAGCAAATCCGTCTTATAATTAATCACGTATGCTAATCAATCATAATTACCAACTCCGCATGTAGTCTGGCTAAATTCAGCCCTGAGTGGTACTGCTCCAAACACATAAATATCTCACTCTCTCATCTTTATCCCTCCCCCCCCCCCCTGCACGCACACACACACACACACAAACACATATTACACACAGGCACTCTATCGTCTCTTTACCCCCCCCCCCCCACCCCTCCAACCCCACCACATGACACACTACTGCACCATTTGAGATGGAGAGAGGGCACCTAGGGTGGAATTCTAGGAGAACAAACCAGGGAAGATGCATTTCGTCTGTCAGATGCACCAAGACTCCCCTTCTGCTATTTCAGTAAGTTATTTCGGGGGTGGGGAGGGGGGTTGTCTGACGTGTGTTCTTCCTAATTGATGCTAGAGATTTTTACTGCTGCCAAAGCAAAACCATCTCTTTAATACACCATTGTTTCTTTGTTTTGCATTTACAATGACCTTTTGTTTCGACTTATGGGAGAAATCGACTTCGATTTCGACTCGATTTCGAGTCCTCAAAATCCAATGGCCACTCCGTTTGTGTAGAGCCATTCAGTCCCTTATCAGGACCCGAAAGACGGGACTCTGCTGGGTCTCCTCTGGGGCATGCTGCAGCAGCCATTTTGCACAAGATCCCATATGTAAGAGAAACAGAGATGGTGTAGCTTCTATTCCACCAGGTATGCAGGGAAATGAGTAAAATGGAGAGGCATGCTGGGTAGGGACAGGCTTCAGTGTGGACTTTAGAGAAACTGGTGAGTTGGGACCTCGTTTTTACGTCTACTCTGAAAGTCGGTACATCTCATGCAGCCATGATTCCTACGGCAAACAGCTGAAATAATCCCTTGCGATGACTGCGACTTCAATTCAGATGCTGCAGAGACGATCGAACCCTGAGCTAATGCCAGCCTTGCACAGAATGATGGAGGTTCAGAGAAGCTTGAACGCTCACCAGAAGATGGCCAGTCTTTACCGTTACACAACAGAATGACATCCACGTGGGACATGGCTTAGCCGCTAATCTCCGGATGAATCAAAGATCACGTAATCTAAAGTCAAAAGAAGATGTCTTATTTTTTTTACTAGAATGCGCATTTCACTTTCAGGCCTTCAAGCCAACTGGCTGCCACTAATCCTGTTTAAAAAAACTGCCGCTTTCTAATCTGGCAGTGATTGTTCAGTTGCCATGTCAACAAGGGCAACATCTTAAGTTGCCGCGATTACAATTTCGCCGCACAGTTTCAGGGCTGCAGCCCGTTTGAGTTGCTGAGGGGCCCTTGCAGCTGCGCAGCTGCATTTTTATGTGCATGCAAGAAACATTCCACAGTGTCAAAACACATTAAAACACGCCACATACGAGCTTGTGTTCTCCAGTGCATTGAGAAATTAGTGCCAGCATTAACAAAAAAAGAGGGAGAGAGAGAGAGAGAGAGAGAGTTAGAGAGAGAGTTAAAGACAGAGAGGGAGAGAGAGAGAGAGAGATAGAGAGAGAGAGAAAGTGTTAGAGAGAGAGTTAGAGACAGAGAGGGAGAGAGTTAAAGAGAGAGAGGGACAGAAGCGCATTCTGGTTTAAATAGCAGGAGACAGGGCACGTGTGCCAAACGGCTGATCATGAGAGCACCGTGTTCCTGAGGCGCACACCAGGGGCACTCTGGGAAAATCCCGAGACCCTGGGGGGGGGGGGGGGCAGGGTGAGGGTATACCACTGCAAACCTGCCAAAAGAGTTACGAAAGAAAGAGGAGGGGAGGGAGATAGAGAGAGGGAGGAAGAGAAAGTGTGGGGAGGGAGGGAGAGAGACAGAGCGAAGGGGGGAGTGTGGGGTTCACTAACACAACACAAACTTGCAAAATGGGACAAACAATGTAAACCCTGCATAAGGAGTTCTGTAAAGGCATCCTCCGGGTTCAGGGGAAAACCACAGATAATGCACGCAGGGCAGAATTAGGCCAGAATCCACCACTAATTAATATTCAGAAAAGAGCTATCAAATTTTGAAAGTTTTTCAAAATGAGTGACCCCCACTGCAGGTGACCCCCAGGTGAATATAAACACGAGGCCGCTTAATCAACTGGTCCTGGGACTCACTGAAGTAAGTACCAACACAACTAATAACACAGACTCAGGACACTGACATCCTCCTAGCTCAAGAATTCGACCAAACACAATTGTAATTAAACAAAAAGAAAAATATTTGATCTATTGGAAAGAAATTACAAAAACCCAAAACAAACTCGATTGCTAATTGTCCCTAAACAGACTACACTGTGGCTGGTTTCCTGACCATGGTGACAGACAGCAAGCAGAGAAAAACCTTGACAACGTACAGATTCGGTGAGCACAGCCTGGCCATAGGAACTGGCCGTCACAGGCAGGCGTGGCTGCCCAAAGACGACAGACTGCTCACACTGCAGTCAGGGAGTAGAGTCCCTCACAACATGTAAAAATTACCACAACATAAGGGAGAATGTCCACCCCAAATTCATTAAAACATCCCCAGAATTTAAAACTAAATGACCACCAACAGCTCCCCTGCTTATTAGGGAACACAGAAAATGGACTAGCTTATGCATTGGGCTTCCCGGTCACATCTCCTGTCTGTTCTGGCTCCACGATGGTGGAATGACCTTCCCGTGGAGGTCAGAACAGCTGAGACTCTGATCACCTTCAAACGGCGAATGAAGACCCACCTCTTCAGGTTGCACCTCTCTCCATCCCTCCCTACCTTCCTGTAGTCTCTAATTGGCTATGGAAGCCTAGGTATGTAGCTAGGTAAGCTGTTTATTTTAGTTTATTTTAGTTATTGCACTCATGCCTGCTTGTTTAATTATTGACTGTATTATTTACATAGACTGCTTTGTTGCTACCTTTTGTTTGTGTTCAACAGATTAACCTTCAGGGTCCAAGTTGAACTATGCGGTTGTTCCCTGCACTTGGACCAGTACTTCTCTCTAGGGTTTTCGACACACTTGCTCCTGGTTATGGTTATACACTTTGTTGTACGTCGCTCTGGATAAGAGCGTCTGCCAAATGCCTGCAATGTAATGTAATGTACTGTAATGTAAACTACGTAACAGCTTGCCGTAAACAGAGGGACAACCAGTGAGCATATCAGGAAAGGCCTGTGTTTGTCTAGATTCATGCTGATGCGTTCCATTGTATATGTTCATTTCTGTGCCTTGGCGATGTAAGAAATGCCAATAAAGCGCTCTGACGTTGAGCATGCCGCGTTCATCATTACATTACATTACAGCATTTAGCAGAGCCTATCAAGGACTTAACTCTGACATGCATTGTTACATGTACCCTTATACAGCTGGAATTCTGAGCAATGCAGGTTACTTGCTCAAGTCCGCGTGTCTACGGAATCGACTCGACCTTCAGTTACAGTCTAGTCTACATGTACAAAGTTCAAGCCTGCGTTTATTGAGCAGATAACTCGCATGCACTCAGCCACTCAGTCAATCTGCAAAACGAGCGAATACAATAGTAAAATAACAACAAAAAACACAAAGAAGAAACACAACAGCAGCAGCCCGGCGAAGGGGCGGGGCTCGGGAGGCGGATGCTGGAGACGCCGCGCAGCGCTGAGCCGCATCTGAGCGCGCTCCAGCGGCGGAGGGCGCCAGCTTTCACGCGCTGAATGCGGCTCTCAGCTGCTCACAGTATCCCGCACGTCTTCACGAGGGAAGAGCGCGTTTCCACATCCTCTTCATTTCCCTCCATTAGAGACGCATTTGCATTAAAATCACGCCACGCTTTCACCATCCGAAAACCCACATCGAAAAAAACTACGCTTGAGGAAAGCGGCAGAAATACACACGGCTAAAACGATCTGAGGTGAAACGCACATAAATGCACCAAACGTGTCTGACACACTATTTAAACAATCTGACATTTTCTACATTGAGCAAAAAATAAATAAAAAAATCAATCATTGCTCTTTGAACTCGATCGCTCCAAACCACCCACAGCCTTCCCCTAGTGTGTGGTCTGTGTGCACCAGCTGTCTGCTTGTGCGGAGAAAGATTATGAGACTGAGTGACGGAGAGAGAGAGAGAGAGAGAGGGGAAGAGAGAAGCAGAGAGGGAAGAAGAGAAAGACACAGGGAGGGAAGCAGAGAGAGAGGGGGGGAGAGATAGAGAGAGAGTGGGAGAGAGTGAGAGAGAGAAAAAGAGAGGGGAGGGGAGAGATCCTGCTGTTATTTTGGCCCTCGTTCATATTTCACAGTTCCCTCCGAGCCCCAGAGGCCCGGGGGACGCACACAGGTGGCAGCGGTCCGAGCCTGTCCCTCCTCGCCCGGAAACGAAGGCGTAAATTTAGGGGTAAAGCGCTCTGCAGCAGCGCGGGGCACGGAGCGGGGCGGGGGAGCGGGGCGGGGGAGCGGGGCGGGGGCGCGGGGCGGGGGAGGGAGAGCTCAGCGGGTCCCGTGTGAGCGCCACTGTGAACAGAACCTGTACGTGAGCAGCGTCGCCAAGCGCCCGCTGGGTGACTTCCAGGTCAGAGAATCTGGGGCTTTTTCTCTCTCTTTCTTTCTCTCTCTCTCTCTCCTTCCCTCCTTCTACCCCTCTCTCTCTTTTTCTCCCACACACATTCTCTCTCTTTTTTTTTTTTTTTTGGCAAAATGCAAATCTTATCAGTGAGGTAGAAATCATGTGAGCCTTTTCACGCCAAGCCTGCACACAGACCACCTTTAGGAAGCAAAGCAGAGCCCGCGGCCCCTGTGAGCATCGAACCTGCAGCCCCCCTGTGAGCATCGAACCCACAGTCCCCCTGTGAGCATCGAACCCACAGTCCCCCCGTGAGCATCGAACCCACAGCCCCTGTGAGCATCGAACCCGCAGCCCCGTGAGCATCGAACCCGCAGCCCCCTGTGAGCATCGAACCCGCAGCCCCCCCTGTGAGCATCGAACCCGCAGCCCCTGTGAGCATCGAAGGCTCTGCCAGGGTTTAATATTTAAAAGCTCATTTGCATTCTCGACACTCGTAGGCCCTGTTTTTCTCGCACGCGAAATAATTCATTCCACTCCAGCGCCTCCTTTAAAGATTGATAGCCGTCATTTTAAACCGGGTATAATGACAGCCTCCCCGCTAACGCTAAGCCACGGACTGCGTCCCAGAGTCTGTCTGTCACCGCATAATACAACTCATTTTGTTTAGGGAAAATGACTACTTGGCTGTGTATCGTAAGGGGACGCGATGTCTCATGGGGGCTCATGTTCGGCAACAGGGAAACAGATCGGGGATGGATATCCTACAAATCAGCAGACACAGGCTGGCCACTACAGCACCAGGGAAAGCGTAAACGCACAAACGTCGTTCGTTGGAGGATTATGGTCAGACGCTTTTATAAAGCCCGTTTCCTGTACTGATGCACTCTGGGTAACGGGTCTGGAGAACGGGTTGGGAGGAAAACTCGCGTAAATAATTTAAACTCGGCACCTCCGTGTTTCAGGCTGAGGCGGGTTATAAAAAGGACTGAAGACAGACTCTGACACACCGGCTGACAAACCTGAAGTAAATCAGCCATTTTAAATTACCTAGCTCCTCAGTTCTGGTTTGGCAACAGGGAATGGTTACGTCATAGTTGGCCTTTCCCCATCTTATTAAGAAAAGTGCTGAAAGCGGACATTCCTGTGATGTATGCACGTTCTCTGGCTTAAATGCGCTGAGCTCCGTTGTGTTAAAGCGCTTGCTGAACGCCAGCGTGGTCGCCCCACGCCGGTCTCACGGACGCGGACGAAACGATGGCGCGGGACGACCCCGATGGCGGACGGCGCTCGCGGATAACAGTCGGCAGATCAGCTCCAGCCATCTGTACATCTGAGAGCTCTCTTTCGCTTCTGAACCCCCCCTCCCGATACGCCCCCCCACCCCGCCATGCCCTGCAGTTGACACTGCCCTTTTACTAATGAATTTTCCCCTTTCATTTCATCAAGAGGAAAAAAAACAGATTTTTCTTAAAAGCAAAATAAATAAATTAATTAATAAGTAAACAAATAAATAAATAAGACACTGTGCTGAAATTTGTATTTTTTTTTTCTTTTAACAAAGGGATCACTTAGAATGAGTGAGCTTTAAAAGCCCCTTTCATTTCGCTTTAGTTTTATGCAAATTAGGATGGTCCATCCCGTAGGGAAGGGGGGACGGGAGTAGGGGGGGTGGGGGGTGGGGGGAGGGGGTGCGTCATTGAGCCAGAAGCCCCCAGGTGTCCCACCTGTTCAATTACAGCCCGAGAGAACAGCTGCTTCATCCCATTAAGGCCCCCACCCCCCGACCAAAAAAAGCCACCCCCTCTCTCTTCTGCCTGCTGTCCCCACCAAGGAAACCACACCATCAATGAAGACCCACCGAAAAGCTTTGAAAGACTGCTCTGCTTTTTTTCAGAAAGAGAGGTAGAGATGGAGACAGTGAGAGAGAGAGAGATGGAGAGAGAGAGAGAGAGAGATGGAGATGGAGAGAGAGAGAGAGTATGTCAATACTGTTATTTGTATATATTGTTACATTTATCATTATTATTTTAATATTACTGTTATTTTACATATTATATGTATGCTTTGGCAATAATTACATTTGTATTTCATGCCAATAAAGCAACTTAAATTGAAATTGAAATTGAAAATTGAGAGAGAGAGAGAGAGAGAGAGGGAGAAAGAGAGAGATACATTTGGAGAGCATGTCTTCAGGGACATATTTTTGTATGTGAAAAGCAAAATAAACAAATAGGTTCTGTATCTGCTTTTCAGGAAGACAAAAATACGAATCAAAGAGAAGCGAACATTTAGAAAAGCTCTGTTGCCTCTTGAACAATTCCCACCTTGCTCCTTTTCCCCTGAAAAAAAGCAACTGGAAAACCTCTTGCAGCTCATGAATATGGCAGACGGAGCCATTTGGGTCATTAATATGATTTTGCATTGACTAAGCCTTGCTTAAATTAGCCGCCCACACAAAGGCTGTTTTTGCACCTGAGTTATCGAAAAACAGCTCATATTTGATCATCAACCACCTGCGCTTGAATGCTGACCTATGATTGGATATTCCATCGCTGACAGGCCTCATCCATTATCCACCTATCACGGAATGCGCCTTGCCATTTCTGTTCTGTTTCTAACCGTATGCATATTTAAAAAGAAGCTTTCGCACACATGGCAGTGTTCTGCTGCTCGAAAAAAGGTATGTTCTACTCCTCCGCTCGAGACAACATGAACTTAAGAGCCAGATCCATTCCGCACCTGAAACTCAATTCAAGTTCAGGTCAAAGATTTCAGACGCGATGACAGCATTTCAGACTGTTAGAGGGAGGAGTTACAGCAGTGTGACCCGCCCGTCTCAGACTGTTAGAGGGAGGAGTTACAGCAGTGTGACCCGCCCGTCTCAGACTGTTAGAGGGAGGAGTTACAGCAGTGTGACCCGCCCGTCTCAGACTGTTAGAGGGAGGAGTTACAGCAGTGTGACCCGCCCGTCTCAGACTGTTAGAGGGAGGAGTTACAGCATTCCTAAGAGCTGCTGATCCCTCTCCTAACAGCCCTCTCCATTCCCCTCCTCACAGCCCTGTCCATTCCTCTCCTCACAGCCCTGTACATTCCTCTCCTAACAGCCCTGTCCATTCCTCTCCTAACAGCCCTGTCCATTCCTCTCCTTACAGCCCTGTACATTCCTCTCCTAACAGCCCTGTCCATTCCTCTCCTTACAGCCCTGTACATTCCTCTCCTCACAGCCCTGTCCATTCCTCTCCTCACAGCCCTGTCCATTCCTCTCCTAACAGCCCTGTCCATTCCTCTCCTCACAGCCCTGTCCATTCCTCTCCTCACAGCCCTGTCCTTCCTCTCTCACAGCCCTCTCCATTCCTCTCCTCACAGCCCTGTACATTCCTCTCCTCACAGCCCTGTCCATTCCTCTCCTCACAGCCCTGTCCATTCCTCTCCTCACAGCCCTGTCCATTCCTCTCCTCACAGCCCTGTACATTCCTCTCCTCACAGCCCTGTACATTCCCCTCCTCACAGCCCTGTACATTCCTCTCCTCACAGCCCTGTCCATTCCTCTCCTCACAGCCCTCTCCATTCCTCTCCTAACAGCCCTGTCCATTCTGCTCCTCACAGCCCTGCCCATTCCTCTCCTCACAGCCCTGTCCTTCCTCTCCTCACAGCCCTGTACATTCCTCTCCTCACAGCCCTGTACATTCCCCTCCTCACAGCCCTGTCCATTCCTCTCCTCACAGCCCTGTCCATTCCTCTCCTCACAGCCCTGTACATTCCTCTCCTCACAGCCCTGTCCATTCCTCTCCTCACAGCCCTGTCCATTCCTCTCCTCACAGCCCTGTCCATTCCTCTCCTCACAGCCCTGTCCATTCCTCTCCTCACAGCCCTGTCCATTCCTCTCCTCACAGCCCTGTACATTCCTCTCCTAACAGCCCTGTACATTCCTCTCCTCACAGCCCTGTCCATTCTGCTCCTCACAGCCCTGTACATTCCTCTCCTCACAGCCCTCTCCATTCCTCTCCTCACAGCCCTGTACATTCCTCTCCTCACAGCCCTCTCCATTCCTCTCCTAACAGCCCTGTCCATTCTGCTCCTCACAGCCCTGCCCATTCCTCTCCTCACAGCCCTGTACATTCCCCTCCTCACAGCCCTGTACATTCCTCTCCTAACAGCCCTGTCCATTCCTCTCCTCACAGCCCTGTACATTCCTCTCCTCACAGCCCTGTACATTCCTCTCCTCACAGCCCTGTACATTCCTCTCCTCACAGCCCTGTCCATTCCTCTCCTAACAGCCCTCTCCATTCCTCTCCTCACAGCCCTGCCCATTCCTCTCCTCACAGCCCTGTCCATTCCTCTCCTCACAGCCCTGTCCATTCTGCTCCTCACAGTTTGCTCCTCATATAGTTAAGAACCATGCCCACTCCACTCCTAAAAACTGTCTGTATCATTCCTAAGAGCTGCTCAATTCCACTCCACACAGCCCCCTTCATTCCGCTCCTGACAGCTGGTTTCGTTCCGCACCCCTGTGGGTTTGGCCCTGATAAAGACTACCTGCAGTGAGGATATGGTGCTGCAGCTTGACTCCCCTAATCCTCTCACAACACACCAGTGATTCAGCGCAGTGAATCACCACATTCATAAAAATAGATCATCTTCTACATTACTGGAATTACTGAAAGACAAAGCACTTTGTGATCACACTGAATCAAAGCCTCAGTCTCCATCATTTCTGTGTTGTCTCTACATCTATATAGCAATCTTAAATGTCAAGCTCTATTAGTTCAACTAACCTTATCTTCCCACACGCAACTTAAAATAAGCCACTGTCCTTAACGGCTGCTATTGGCTCCAGTTCTGCGATGAGTGTGCCGCAAAGCTTCTGTGCTGAATCTGTTTCAATGAAAAACTGACAACCATTTTAGGAAATGCACACGTTGGTACTCGTGATGTAACATACACCAAATATAGCATGAGTAATCTTTTGTTAAACATTATACTGAATTTTTGAACCACTGAGAAGATGCGAAGAAGAATGAGGTTGGGAAACCTGTTTGGCTGACACATTAAAAGAACACTTGTCGACCATGCTGAAATAAATCCTTAGGCACCAAGGAAGTAAACCGTCTCTTTGTTCCTCTTATACAGCTCCCCAGCACTGTCACCTGGCGTGTTGACCCTGGAGAGGCAGGCAGCTTCAGGTTGGGCCTCAGGTGCACCTGACTGGTTAAAGGAGACCCCCCCCCCCATAGCTGGGTTCCTCCTCTTGCCTCTATTTGAGTGTTTTTATTCCCACTGTAGTTGTTTTTTTTTTTTTCTTTTTTTTTAGCTCAACTGCGTGTCTTGTAGGTGTTCAGCCCTGCGTTTTGCCCAATTTTCCATTTCCTCTGGAAAAAGCACTACACAAATAACACTGAACAGAACTGAGTGGAGTCATACGAACAAGAGTCCTATTCAGACGCTCGTAACTGTTCCCGCTTTACAGCTGCAGCAGGCAGGTGGAACAAACACACGTTTCGCCAGCCGAGCCGTCATCGCGGCCTGTCAATCATCATCCACGGCTGATGGGACAATGAGCACTTGCAGCTGAATCATTTTTGTTTCCTGTGGTTTTTTTCTTTCTTTTTTTTTCCCCCGGTTACCACCACAACCTTACAGTTTAATCACATGGGGGTTTCTGAATCCACATTATCTACTGAGTTAGGAGACATTTACAGAGCATCCAAGCGAGATAAGGAACTTAAAGTATGTGCAAAAAACAAAAAAAACCCCAGAAAACAAATAGTTTACAGGAGCAACATGAGTCCCAAAGCTGCAGCTCGCGGTACGAGGCAGTAAACAGGCCATTATGCATTAATATCACACAGCGTATGGAGATCGATAATTCATCTGTTCCTCCCGCCCTGGCTTCAGATGGAACAGCACTGCAGCCCCGGGCAAACGGCAAGAATTAATGCCTGCTCTCAAATTCATCAGGTCAGAGAGACTGAGGAGGGAGGAGAGAAGAGAGAGAGAGAGGAGCGAGAGAGAGAGGGGGAGAGAAGAGGAGAGGAAGAGAGAGAGAGAGAGAGGAGAGGAGAGAGAGAGAGAGAGACAGAGAAGAGAGAGAGAGAGAGAGAGAGAGAGAGAGAGAGAGAGAGAGAGAGAGAGAGAGAGAGAGAGAGAGAGAGAGAGAGAGAGAGACAGAGATAGAGACAGAGATAGAGGGAGAGGAAGATAGAGACAGAAAGAGAGACAGAGTGAGAGGTATGTACAGTACAACATCACAGGATTCGACAGGGAATGAAGGAGGGATGAAGAGGAGGATATAGAGAGGGATGAATGGAGAGGTGAATGGAGGGATGAAGGGAGGAGTGCTGCAGTCCAGCTGCTCTGCCTGAGCTGGGCGATTGATTACCGGCTGATCTGGTTGCCACGGAGCCGGGCAGCGGGGGGAGATTCTGCTGTTTATTCTGCGCTTTAGGGATTCAGTACAGAGGCGGATTTCAAAGGAGCTCACCGCTAGACCCCCAGATTCAACCCTGATGCCTCCAGAATCCTACCATTAGTCCCCCAACCCCCTGGATTGGCCGCTCCACACAAAATAATCTGAGTGGTTGTTATGACACTATAGACGGAGACAGATAAGTTTATCATAATCACATAACACCATTTCACTGAAGAAGGCAGAAAGCCAAAAAAAAACCCATTCAGCCTAATCTTGAGTGAGAAATGCACTGAGAGCGCATCTTGTGTGGATGTGGCCTGAGAGAGAGCGTGAGATTTTATTCTCTGTGGCGAGGCTGGAGGGCGACGCGGAGCCTGACATCGTGGGGAATCACATAATACATCAGCGAGACTCCATTTTATGGAGTCAGAATGGGTAGAGGACAGGCCCTCAAAATACCTACGGCAAGAGAGAGAGGGGAAGAAGACACAAGTGTGTGTGTGTGTGTGTGTGTGTTTGTGCACACGTGTGTCTGTGCATATGTAATGTGCATGTGCATGCATGTTTGTGTGTGTGTATATGTTTGCATGCATGTCTACGCATGTGTGTGTGTGTGTGTGAGAGAGTGTGCGTGGGCATGTGTGTGTGTGCATTTGTGTGCATGTTTGCATTGGTGGTGCGTGTGTACGTGTGTGTGTGTGTATGTGTGTGTGCGCGCATGCGTGTACATGTGTGTGTGTATCTCCTTATCGTGCAGCTGAGAGACACTCTCTTCCTGCCTGATGTAGTCATTATTTTAGCTTGAAAGCTTGTACAGACCCTCTTTGCGAGGGGAAACTGTATTAATGAACTGAGATAAGAACAATCAACTCCAGCAGCCTTTTCTGCATTTTCAAATAACCTATTAAACGCAGATTCTTCCAAGCCCTGCAATTAACATTTCCCACCTCTCTCTCTCTCTCGCTCTCTCTCTCTCTCTCTCTCTCTCTCTCTCTGTCTTTTTGTCCTTCCTCCCTGTGACAGGCCCAGTATTAAGTCTCACCTTCTTTAAATGCGGGATTGGAATCAGAGGGAATGCTCACTACCCCCCCCCCCCTTACCCAGTGGTTTAACTCCACTTCTAATGTTGGGAATTATGAAGCATGCATCTCTAGCTCCCGCCCCCCGCCCCTCCGTCGCCCCTCCCCCGGCCCCCGCCCCTCGCCCCGTCATACACACGCTCGACGCTCTGACACGCTCCACCTGCGGGTCGATTCCTCGACAGCGCCACGGCGAACGCACGCTATCAATCACACGGCCAAAGGGGAGGGGCCTGTGGGCTCGCAGGGCACCTGAATTCAGGTCAATGTGCTGAGGCAAGCTGTGTGCGTGTGTGTGTGTGTGTGTGCGTGTGCATGTGTGTTTCACCCTGAATCACGAAAGAACTGTAAGTCAATCCCCAAGCCTTTTACCATTTATCCATTGGCACCACAGAAGTTAAAGCCTGCCCCATCCATAGAGTTAAAGCTGCCCACTGTGTTCCCTAGCCATAGTACCATAGAGGTTAAATCATACCCCCATTGTATGCCCTAGCGTTAGTACCATAAAGGTTAAACCATACGCCCATTGTGTTCCCTAGCCTTAGCACCATAGAGTTCAAAGCTTACCTCCACCAAGTTCCCTAGCATTAGCAACATCGTAGCAAAAGCTGCCCTCGTTATGTTTCCTGATCTGAGGACTCAGGCATTGGATCAATCTGTGAAGCAATAAAAGGTGTCAGTGACAATGCCCACTCCTGTAGAGCACCATGCAGCGAGCTTTTTACCGCTCCTGAGCAGGATACTGAACACAGGACACAGCACAGGACACAGCGCAGGACACAGCACAGGATACAGCACAGGACACAGCACAGGACACAGCACACGTTACAGCACAGGACACAGCACACGATACAGCACACGATACAGCACAGGACACAGCACACAATACAGCACACGATACAGCACAGGACACAGCACAGGACACAGCACAGGACACAGCACACGATACAGCACAGGACACAGCACAGGACACAGCACACGATACAGCACAGGACACAGCACACGACACAGCACAGGACACAGCACACGATACAGCACAGGATACAGTACAGGACACAGCACACGATACAGCACAGGACACAGCACAGGACACAGCACACGATACAGCACAGGATACAGCACAGGACACAGCACACGATACAGCACAGGACACAGCACAGGACACAGCACACGATACAGCACAGGACACAGCACACGATACAGCACAGGACACAGCACACAACACAGCACAGGACACAGCACAAGATACAGCACAGGATACAGCACAGGACACAGCACACATACAGGCACAGGACAAAGCACAGGACACAGCACAATACAGCACAGGACACAGACAGGACACAGCACATACGCACAGGACACAGCGCACAATACAGACACAGGACATACAGCACAGGACACAGGCATACAGCACAGGACACAGCACAGACACAGCGCACAATACAGCACAGGATACAGCACAGGACACAGTGCACAATACAGCACAGGACACAGCGCACAATACGGCACAGGACACAGCACACGATACAGCACAGGACACAGCGCACAATACAGCACAGGACACAGCACACAATACGGCACAGGACACAGCACAGGACACAGCGTACAATACAGCACAGGACACAGCGCACAATACAGCACAGGACTCCGCGATGCTGACTGGAGTAAGGAGGGCCAGAGTCAGATTTATCATCCCATTCATTCTGGGGAGGGGGGGACTGTGACAGCAGCCACGGTCGGAGTCACGGCCCGATCTTCATCATCGATGATGAGTATCGACCCACCCGAGCGGGGCAAATCACTTAGCCGAGTGGGGGGGCTGAGAACAGAATGGAGACCTGTGACCTGTGCTGTGGGTTATGGGATCTGTAGTGCAGAAATGCTGACACCATTGGCCAGGTTCGGACCAGGATCCGAGTGACTTACAAAGGCTACAATTTTTACAGACAATCTTGTAAACGTTCATTTGAACATTAATTCAAGCATTCATTCAAGTATTCATTCAGGTATATTGCCATACTCAAGGGTACAATTAATTGAACCCATAACCTTTGGGTTACCAGCCCAGGTCCAGAACCATTATACTACAGTACTGCCGTGGGCTTTGGGCTTTGGCCAAAGTCCACTTTAATGGATGTTCTCAACAACCAACAGATGATTAATGCTTTTAGCGTTCAAATCCAGATTACCAGTGTAATTATACTGATGCGTAAAGACAAACAGTCATTTGGAGAAGACATTGAGACATCACAATGGCATCAACTGGGGAAATAAGATTATAAGATTAATGAGAATAAATAATGACATAAATAATTTATTCATATACAGAGTCACATTAGTGAACCTGAATAAATCTGGATGGTACGCTCTCCCCAACAGTACTTAAGACTTTGTATTGAACTCAAAAGCAATAACAGGATCTTAAAAGCAACACTTGCCTGCTTTTTTATCTTTAATTATTTAAAACGACTGATTTTCATGCAGAGCACATGGTCATATCGGTAATTAAACCTTAATGCACCAGCTATATTAAAATGAGTCTGAGTGCATTCAGCCAGGCACACACCGTGTAGTCTTATCACTGCAAACAGCTGAGGCTGAATCTTGGGTTTGGTAAGAACTGTTCAAGGAACGAAGACACCTTGGAAAGTGACGCTGCTACTGGAAGTACTGTCTGTGTGCCTGTAGGGGGCAGCCTTCCCTCTGGCTCAGGGCTGCCCAACCCTATTCCTGGTGATTTACTGTCCTGTAGGTTTTCACTGCAACCCTAACAAAGCACACCTCAGTCCACAGCTAGAGCAGGGCTGCCCAACCCTATTTCCTGGCAGACACTTGTCCACACATCAGGGCTCCAACCTCTGAGAATTGGTTTTCACTCCAACCCTAAGAATGCACATCTCATTCAACAATTACAGATAATATTGAGCTGCTAATTAGTAGAGTCGGGTGTGCCAAATTAGGGTTAAAATGAAAACCTACAGGACAGAAGATCTCAAGGAACAGGCTTGGTTACCACTTCTCTGGATCAAATAAACAAAGATCTATATCCCAGCACTGTGACACAGAACAGGGCTTCTCAAGTCCAGGTCCTGCAGGCCACAGGGTCTGCTGGGATTTGCTCCAGCCACATGAAACACCACCTTATTTCACTGAGGAGCTCACGTCCTGAACCAAGGAGGTAAAATAATGAGTGAAATCAGGTGGTGTAGTGCATGGTTGGAGTAGATCACTGGAGACACTGTGGCCCTCAGGACGTGGAGTTGAGTATCCCTGCCATAGAGGGTCTTTCAGATGAGACGTCACACTGTGGTCTTGATTCACTGCGGTCCTTCAAGGCCCAATGGTGCTATTAAAAAAAAGCAGGGGTGATAACTCA
Source organism: Anguilla rostrata (assembly GCF_018555375.3). Classification (NCBI taxonomy): domain Eukaryota; kingdom Metazoa; phylum Chordata; class Actinopteri; order Anguilliformes; family Anguillidae; genus Anguilla; species Anguilla rostrata. Next base: position 36,424,188 of record NC_057948.1, read on the forward strand.
GGTTTTATGGGCAAATTCCCACAAAACTGGGTCAGTGGCGACACACGTGATACACGGCTGCACCCCCCCCACGCGTCCCCTACCCACTCCCCCAGAAAACCACCTGCACCCCCCCACGCATCCCCTACCCACTCCCCCAGAAAACCACCTGCACCCCCCACGGTCCCCTACCCACTCCCCCAGAAAACCACCTGCACCCCCACGCGTCCCCTACCCACTCCCCAGAAAACCACCTGCACCCCCCACGCGTCCCCTACCTACTCCCCAGAAAACCACCTGCACCCCCACGCATCCCATACCCACTCCCCAGAAAACCACCTGCACCCCCACGCATCCATACCCACTCCCCAGAAAACCACCTGCACCCCCACGCGTCCCTACCCACTCCCCCAGAAAACCACCTGCACCCCACAGCGTCCCCTACCCACTCCCCAGAAAACCACCTGCACCCCCCACGCGTCCCCTACCCACTCCCCAGAAAACCACCTGCACCCCCACGCGTCCCTACCCACTCCCCCAGAAAACCACCTGCACCCCCCACGGTCCCTACCGACTCCCCACAGAAAACCACCTGCACCCCACGCGTCCTACCTACTCCCAGAAAACCACCTGCAGCCCCACGGGTACCCTACCACTCCCCAGAAACCTGCATCCCCCACGCGTCCCATACCCACTCCTCGATAACCACCTGCACCCCCAATCCCATCTACTACCCAGAAAACCACCTGCACCCCAACGGTCCTACCACTCCCCAGAAATACCACCTGCACCCCCACGCGTCCCCTACCACTCCCCAGAAAACCACCTGCACCCCCCACGCTCCCCTACCCACTCCCCAGAAAACCACCTGCACCCCCCACGCGTCCCTACCCACTCCCCCAGAAAACCACCTGCACCCCCCACGCTCCCCTACCCACTCCCCCAGAAAACCACCTGCACCCCCCACGCATCCCCTACCTACTCCCCAGAAAACCACCAGCACACCCCCACGTGTTCCTTACCCCCCACCATCGCAAATTAAGCTCACAACTGACCTTCTCGCTCAAATAAAAATGGATAAATAAATAATCAAAATCCAATATATAGTACATAGTCTCAGCAGAACTCAAATTTGAAAGTGACATTTCTATACTGTGTACATCAATGGAATTAGGAGAGGACAGTGTTGAAGAACCCCAAGCTGAGGGACAGCTCCAAATATGCAAGAAGCTGTAGTCAAAAAAAAATGCTACACTTAATCATACGATTAAAAACAAACACATTTAGTTCATCTGTATTTAAAATGCTGAGTTCTCAGCCACTGTGCAGCCTCCCCTGTTCGATGAAACAATCGATGAAATTAAATGATATATACACTATATATATCTTTAACAGTACGAGCAAGCGGTGCGCTCACTTTAAACTACACCGCACACCTTGACAGCTGTTCTCATCCGTGTCCGACAGCAGAAATAAATGTCAGAGGATATTTATTTATGATGACGGACACAGATGAAAATGTGCGTGGGGCCTCAGAGTGTCGCTGAAGGTTAGGAACGAGCGGCGCTTTGTGAGAGGCTCCTGGCTCCGCACCAGCACCGCGGCCGGGGTAGGGGGCGTGAGGATGGGGGGTGTCAGCGGTGGCGTGCCAGAAACGGCGCCGTGGCGACGGGTCATGGCGGGCGGGGCCTAAACCGCACGGCCGGGCGCGACACCAAAGGCGACCTCTCTGACATTGATGTGGGGTGGGGGGGTGGGCCACACCACGCTACGCCTGTCCCGCTGCGCTTCCAGCCCAGTTGGTGGACGTGAACGAGCCACTACGCTCACCCACCCCGCTCAGGGAGACCTGCCTCTGCTCAGGGACCATAACAACCTCCACCACCAGCACCCAGCGCCACATCCCACCCCACAAGGTGCAACATGTAACATAACGCCACGCTACACTACACATCACAACACACATACACATACAATTATAACGGCAGTATGGGTATAACCTATGCTTAATAACGGCGGACACAACATCTACACTCACAAATAATGCCTCCCAAACATACAGTACACAACACATGCAACACACAAAAAACACCACTACACACACCACACACGCATACCAGGCACACACGTCACACACCCCACCACACCATACCACGCCAGACAGACCAACACCCCACACACTCACGCATACACCCACCACCACACCTCAGCACCACACAACACACAGCACAGACACACACACCACATCACCACACACACACAACACAGTGCCCGACACACACACACGCACACACATACACACACACACCCCCACGCACACACACGTAACAACATCCACCACCACCCTCACATGCCACCACCCAACAACCCCATACACCACCCCACATACACACCCCCACCACACACCACACAAACCTAAACCACACAGCACACATGCATAGAGCTAACACACACACGCCACCGCAACTACGACAGACACACACAACACACACCACATCACCACTCACATCACAGACACACACACACACCACACACGTACACACGTACACACCAACACACTACACACTACACACACCACACACCATACACACGACAGACACACACACAACACAACACACACGTACACACACACACACACACGACACACAGACACACACGCACAGCACACACACACACACATCACATGACAGACACACACACACAGCACACACACGTACAACACCCACACACGACACACACGACACAGTACACACACACAACACGCATCACTGCACACACACAACACACACACACACATGCTACACACACACACACACACACACGCATACACACGAACACACACACACACACCACACACACCACACACACACACACACACCAACACACGCACACGACACACACCCACACACACACACACACACACACACACACACACACACACACACACGCACAGACACGACACACACACACCCCACACACGCCACACACACCCACACACACGCACACACACGTACACACGTACACACACGCACACACACACACACACACACACACACACACACACGCACACGCACACACACGGAGCTCTGTGCCCCACCTGTAAGTTTACACACTCTATAAACTGGAGGGTAAATCAAGGTTGAGCAGTAGTCCACACGGCAGACATGAAGGGAAAAACACACGAATAAAAAAACAGCAAACCACCCATGATCTCATGGGCAATAAAGCACAATTTTAGCAGAGCTCATATTGCAGGTACCCAGGAAAGTGTCAAGAGTGTCCACACAAACACAGCAACACAGTTCTACAGTGTGTGTGTGTGTGTGTGTCTGTGCTTTTCATTTGGCCAGATTCAGAGGACCTGGAGCATATTTACAAACCAGCATAAGTGCCACTGCACAAAATCCCCAGCTGCAAAAAAAACAAAAAAAAAAAAACCAGGCTGCAAACAAATGAATGAACCTGTAATGTAATTCCGCACTAGAGAATCGGCAAGGGATTACTTGCCAGGATCCAGGTATCACATGACCATAAATCCACCGCGCTACTTGCTACTGCCTTCGCCACAGAATTACCAGCCAAATACAGCATTAATATACATGACATTTTCCTTCGCTTAAGACTACAAGTTGCACAGCTTAGTTTTTTTCACATTTTCTTTGATAAATCACCGCGCACAGAAACGATGAAGAAAATCAGGTTACGTACCAAATAAAGCGCCACAGCGAGGCCTCGGCCAAAGATCTGAACACATGACCTTCTGGTTAACGATCTTAAGAAGAGGACTCCAGCCAATCAGACGGCAGTGCCACCCAAGTCAAAGAGATGGGAATATTAGCAGGCCAGACAAAGGAGCAGAGATAGCACGGATCTTTCCGCTGGTTTAATTTTCCGTTTTCACGCCAAATCCGCCGAAATCCCCCGGGGAAAATGTATAACTCAGACACGATAACGCTCCCAGAAATTGAAGGGCGGTTCTTATATTGACGGAAGTCTCTGGAAGTCATAAAAAAATGAATGCTAATAGTGCCCTAAGTCAATCTTCACAGAGATTAATCCAATTTCTGTTTTTTTTTAAGGACCGTTTCTGTGTAGTACACTGTGGTGGCTCAGAGTCAGCGCTGAGTGAAAGTGGGTGGAAATAAGCGAATTACAGGAGGGGATTGGGAAGGAGACGCTCTGCGCAGCCAAAAAGCTCTTCCTGCAATGTCACCCTTGGGGTCTAACAAGTTCATTAATTTTCCGACAAAACCACTCGAGTGGGGTTCTGAGGAGAGAACACAGACGCCAGGGGGAGGAGGGCTGGCGGGGGTGCGGCACAGGAACGCGAACGACACCGGGGGCGCCCGCCGGGAGCACGCCGCGCGTGCGGGACGCTAATTAAAATGGCGCTCGGGCCCCCCGCCCGTTTCCCCTGATACACCTGTACGCCGCCAGAGAGGCAGGGTACGCACAGGGACGCCGCCATCGCCCCTCTCCGATAACGAAATCAACAAGCAAGCAGAGACCAGCGCTCTGGAGCAAGCGCCCAACATGCTAAGCTAAGATCCTCTGACATTAAACACATGAGTTGTTTTAAGTCTTCGTTAAAAGAAGATGAGAAGGAGGAGACGACATGCAAGTTAATTTGATTTGTTCGCAGGTAAAGAAGTTGTGGTGGAAAGTATAGAAGCTGTATTAGCAACAAATAAGTAGCCATTTTTAATTACTGCTTCAAGAAGAACAAGAAGAAGGACAAGAAGACGACGGGGTGTGTGTGTCTGTTGGGGGGGGGCAGGGACAAAGGTTTAGGAGAGGGGTAGTGTGTGTGGGGGGAGGATGGAGGTTTAGGGAGGGTGGGGTGTGTGTCTGTGGGGGGCAGAGATGGAGGTTTAGGGAGGGTGGTGTGTGTGTCTGTGGGGGAGGGATGGAGGTTTTGGGGAGGGGTGGTGTGTGTGTCTGTGGGGGGCAGGGACGGAGGTTTAGGGAGAGGTGGTGTGTGTCTCTGTGGGGGGCAGGATGGAGGTTTAGGAGAGGGTGGTGTGTGTGTCTGTGGGGGGCAGGGACAAAGGTTTAGGGAGGGGTGTGTGTGTCTGTGTGTGGGGGAGGGACGGAGGTTTAGGGGAGGGGTGGTGTGTGTGTATGGGGCGGCGGGCATGGAGGTTTAGGGCGGGTCGGTTTGTCTGTGCGGAGGGAGGAGCACGGGACGCGCATACTGATGTCACGGGAGACCGGTTGAGAGTGTGTGCTGTCCCCTGATTAAAACAGGTGTTTTGTTTGTTAGAGAAGATGGAAAGGAGGAGACAGATGGTGTTTTGTTGTGTCGCAGGTAAGAAGGTTGTGGGGAAGTAGAAGCTGTTGTAAATAAGTGCCATTTTATACTGCTTCAGAAGACAGAAGAGGAAAGAAGCGACGGGGTGTGTGTGTCTGTTGGGAGGGGGCAGGGAAAGGTTTAGGAGGGGTGTGTGTGTGTCTGTGGGGGGGCAGAGATGGAGGTTTAGGGGAGGGGTGGTGTGTGTGTGTGTGGGGGGGAGGGAGGAGGTTTAGGGAGGGGTGGTGTGTGTGTTGTGGGGAAGGGAGGCGGGTTTAGGGAGGGGTGGTGTGTGTGTCTGTGTGGGGGAAGGGGGGGAGGCACGGAGGTTTAGGGGTGTTTTGAGGTAACAGTTTCTATGCTGATGGATATCATGCTGCATCATCCGGCAACAAACAAGCTTCATTGTCTTGGCAAGACCCAGAGTGTGGATTTATCACTCGCACGGCTTTGACGGAGGGGATAAATAAATATGAGCAGCCTAACCCTTCCTTCTGAGGCAATATCAGTCCATCACCCCCCAACCCCCCAACCCCCCAGCTCTCTTCTTCACAGAGTGCAAAGTGACTCTCAATCCTACTCCAAGGATAATAAGACTGCACTGCTCACAAGATGCACGCTTACACACTGCACTCTCACATATTTTATTACTATTATTACTATTGGCTACAGGGAAATCAATAGTGGACTCAAGTACTGGAGCACAATTAGATCTAAAGCGCAAACTGCACTGCAGGTAAACACACGGCAGCTGTCTGCCTAATGGTGTAGTTTTTTATTTATTTACGATTTACGCTGGAAACCTGCAGCATTAGTCATGGGGGCAGAAGCAGCACTGACCGTGACTGCCACCAGGGCTCTATGATTACAGACACCGACGGTGGGCGGCAGTTAGCCTGTTCAGGCACGCAGCACAGACATCACGTTACGGAGCGACTGTTTCCTTTTGTGATGTAATCATTATTCCTGCTTACTGTAAGGACAGTTTCCTTTACTACCTCCGTAAGGACCATGTGAAGTGTGTCTATTCAATCCATGCAGCACTACAGATCCACGATGGCTCTGTAAAGCCACCAAGCCACCAACAAAGGAGCCTACTCATTCTACACAGAGCACAATGCACAGACCGGGATGAAAAGGGATGCCTTGTATGTCACTTATGCTAAAAGCATTGGATAAATGATTTGATTGTAAACTACAGGTTGGGGGGAAAAAGAGACATTAAATAAAATGAGAAATTAGAAGGAAAAAAATCTGACAGAGCGAACATTGAAAGCAATGTGGCATAAACAATCCCACAGGGCACAGCAGAGTCTGAGCTGAAGAGCGGCCCAGCTGATGTAACGTGCCCACAATGTTACTGAAATGTTCTGTCAATGTCACAACACTGCAACAACACTGTAGCAACATTGTGAGAATGGTTTGTGTTAGCCACGTGTCCAGATGTGCAGTTTCATACAAGACACATTGCTTGCATTTGTATAAAATAAAATAAAACTGCTGATCCTCCAATCACCCAGACTCAAACAAACAAGGAAGTGCCAGCCCAACAGCCAAGAAAAACTCTTTCTGTCTATTAACACACACAGTTGCTCACAACAGTCTTTTAAAACAGTCTTCTGAGTGCATCGGTAACAAATCTGCATCACCATCCACTCTAACCAGCCACCTGTACCAGCCTAATTTCAGATTCCATCCGTGAAGTGCGTCAGATATTGCTGACATGTTTATATACCGTACGTCTCATTAACACCAAGCCGACACAGGCACTAAACATTATTAACGGTGCAAAAGAAAAAAGATGACAGAACGGTGTATAAAGATTAATTACAGGCCTTGTTTTAAAACTCGGAGTGTGACACTGTAAACTAACAACAAAAGCAAAACTATTAGAGATGAGACAGCATGTTGGAGGCATATTGGCAATCTTAGTGACAAACTGACAAGCAGGAATATTATCTTTGAACGAAGGCAAGAGACACGTTTTTACAACTCTACTAGAGAACATTTAAATAATGCAAACCAAAACATTTTCTTCTGATATTAAGCAGCATCTCCTTATTTGAACGCACGCTATCAATGAAAAATCGGGATAAATGTGCTCCATTAAAGCAGGCGTTTTTCCATTTACTTTCAAGGTTGAGCAAGTCCAATTCCTTCACTTCAGCCAGCAGACAGAACAAAATGTGGTAAACTGATTGAATTACGTGTGGGGGAGGGGGGAGGGGGTGGTGGGGGGGGGCGGGTGGTGTGCTGGGGAGCAGACTCCAGTTGCCCATTTTTGGGGTGCAGATTGACTGAATTGACCTCCACCACGGGACCCCCACTGCAGGGCCTACCCCCGGGTCTGTGGAGCGCACGTGACAGTGCACAGCAGAGAGGAGAGACGTTCTGTGAACTGGAATGTGAGCCACAGTCAGAGAGAACGCCGTCTTTCCCAAAGCGGAAGAATGGAAAAAGAGACGCGCTGACTCGTCTAAAGGTTTTCATTTCTTCTGTCTTCTGTCCCCATTCACCATCCGCTCCTATTCACAGGGAAATCAACAACTGCATCTGCTCCAATTCATTCTCTCCCTCTCTGACTCTCTCTCAGGCACACACACACACACACACACACACACACACACACACACACACACACATTCTTCTTTGTTTCCTGCTACTATTTTAACAGGCATTCAAAATCCTCTTGTGTTCTTTTGATTGGGGTTAAAGGAGCCTCTCCTGGTCTGCTGGCACATCTTCCCGAGCCCGCCCAGCTCGCTTCCTCCCCCAGCTGGGATCAAACCAAACTCTGCCGTAAAAACACTTTCCACTGAAGCTCCTCCGGCATAAAAAATAAAATAAAATAAAATAAAAACTCAAATTGGACCTGCGTTCAAACAGAGGAGAGGCTGCATTAGTTTATCTCTGTAATTGGTCTCTGTGAAAGGCCTGGGTGGGGAGGGAGAGGCAGCTGTGGGTCTGCTGATGGGCATCTCTGTACGTGCCAGTGTCTATCAGTGCTCCTCACTGTCCCTCAGGGAGGACTCCTCCTCTGGGTGGCTGTGCTTCCCACTGCAGATACTGGGAGGACTCCTCTGGGCGGATGTGCTTCCCACTGCAGATACTGGGAGGACTCCTCTGGGTGGCTGTGCTTCCCACTGCAGATACTGGGAGGACTCCTCAGGTTGGCTGTGCTTCCCAATGCAGATACAGGGAGGACTCCTCTGGGTGGCTGTGCTTCCCACTGCAGGTACTGGGAGGACTCCTCTGGGTGGCTGTGCTTCCCAATGCAGATACAGGGAGGACTCCTCTGGGTGGCTGTGCTTCCCAATGCAGATACAGGGAGGACTCCTCTGGGTGGCTGTGCTTCCCGTAGCAGGTACTGGGAGGACTCCTCAGGGTGGCTGTGCTTCCCACTGCAGATACTGAGGAAGCCCTCGGTTGGATCGCAATCTTCACATCCACACAGCGTCCAAACTACAAGCTCAGTTCGGATCTAACGGATGTTTCTTACTGGACCAACCGTGCATGTGTACGCACACACACCCTCACCCACCCACACACACACACACATCCAACATACATGCACACAAACACACACACACACACCTCATATGGCACAGCTCAACATTCTGACCTGGTATCTTATTTTTCAGAGCAGACGCTTGCCTTGGTTACTATTTTAAGAAATGATCCAAGCTTTGTGAAGGAATTAAGCACCTTGACAAAGGGATTTACCCTCCAACCTTCTGGTTAACAGTCCACGTCCCTACCCACAACACCACACTGCCACCTAACTGGCCACCTGGGCCACCACAGGTACAATGAGCAATTTTAAAACGGATTTCCTATATTAGCTGTGATTTCTGAGAGAACAAAATGCATTGTCGCGGATCATTTGTTAATTATTACGTGTTCTCAGATCTTATGAATATTCCAAACGCCAGAGAAGGCGCTGCCGTATAATATAGTCTTCCGTCAATACTATGGCCACCACAGGCAGCGTTTCAGCACCGCGCGCGAGGACAGCTCCCCTCGCGCAACGGATCCATCGAGATCAGAAATAATAGAGGAGCTATACTCCCACCTCTGAATCATCTCAAATGACATCACTCCATTTTACATAAACCTGGTTAGCACGCCAGCGGAACGGGGAACGGAATACGACGAGACACACATGGTCTGCACAACCGTTATGGCTGCTGGCAGCGCCAATGCCTCGAAAAGCAGGGTTACGATTTGGTTTTATAACGGCGAGTGAGGCTTCTTTATTAAGCGCCGTCAGCTCGTCGCCGAGCTCACCGTAAATACCACGGTGTGGACTGGACGTGGTATTTCGCATTTAATCATTTTATTCAATTACCGTCACTGTTCAATTCGACTGGGCGATAACACAGGGACGCGCTGTGAATTTTGCGGTTGATCGTCCCTCTTTGGCTACCGTTCCGCTGCTAGTCACCAGACATTCAACCAGTCACACAGCAGAAGTGAAAGCACAGACTGTATCGCAGCTACAACAGAACTCTATCGCACCTGACAAGCCCTCTGCGGAATTCGCCTAAAATTAGAAGCAACAGTTAAATGCGGTCTCTCCCGATTACCTACGGACCCAGACTGCCTATGAACGACTGCGTACAGGCTACGGAAGATGACGGAAACGGGAATTTAGCCGTTATATCGTGTTATTGACAACGGAGATGATGAAAACAGGGGCAGATGCCCGCGTCCATTAACGTGCGTTCGACGCCTGAAGCACCCTTTTCGTACCCTACAGACACTCACACACACTCACAAACACACAGACTTCCCAGTCCCATATTACAGTTACTAAGCAAAACAAATTAATTATTCAATACATAATGTGCATGTAGTCAACCATTTAACATACAGACATATACAGACCCATATATGCGCAAGGACAACGGCACCGTGCAGCATTTTAGTGATTTTGGTTGCTAAGACTGGAACATAAATGCAGGGCAACGCACACTGCCGTACGGCGATTTGAAATGCAATTCGTAAACCACAGCTCACCGTTTTAATAAAGGTGGCGGTGGAACTCGATATGTGAAAATGGTTGATGAATCGATAAAGGCACTCACTTATTATCCTCTAAGATGTTTGGTCGCTGCAAGAAATCAGAGGGGAAAAAATCGCCGTCTCAGCTTGAGCAAACCTCCCCGCGACAACTGCAACGAAAATCCATCCGCACCTTTCAAGCACTTTATCAGGATCCGAGGGAATAGATTCTGAAGAGGGCACAGTTTATCCGGTCCCCCCTAATAACAGTGAAAATATGGAGGCAAAAAATCCCCAGCAAAGTGGAAAAATATATCACAATTGTTTTTTTGTTTTTCTTTCTTCTTTTTTATTTTATTATTTTTTTTACAGCGCGAATGTTAAAGCACGTGCCATTTTATCCACTCTTCATTTACACTGCAAAACTGTGGAGAAGAAGAAGGGTAAAAATGCTTGACGCCCACAAGCGCTTCCTTTACACTGGAATTTGGACGGGGCAAAACCCGGCCGAGATGCACCGGTTGCTTTTTTTTTTTATTTATCCGATCTGGAGTCAGAGACCGTTTCGTCGAAAACGCATCCTTATTCTCGCCAGCGCGCGGCTTCGTACTTTATTTTTTCCCTCATTCAAATAGGCTTTCACAGTGGGTCTCTTCAGATCTCGGCCAGGTCTCACACCAACCAAATCCGAATCTGGACGCTTTCCGAACCCCCGTCATAGTCTTCCGCACACCATCCTCGTAGCCTTTGCCAAAGTCCGCCGGGTTTTCCGTTCCTTTCCGGCTGCTTTTCGACGCAACTTTTCTCCCCGTTTTCCTCGCGGCTCTCCGACCGCGCGGAATCTGATTAGATTTCTCCTCACAGCCTAGTGCGGATTCCCAGATTCGAATCCCTCCTTATGCCTCGAAATGTTGCTGCGCGTGTCATCGTCTAAATTCTCAGTACGGATCCAACGGGGAACACATTGGCGTCGGGCAAATCTTCAACCTACAAAATATTGCATTTTCTGGATATGCTCCGCAATCGTTTAAAGCGTTTAGCTAAGGAATCCTGGCACCTCTCTAAAAATAGGACTGACATTGCACATTTATTCTGCCAAGCTGCTAAGAATATGTACTAGGTTTTATTCACGGTATTGAAATATGCCCCCCTTTCCCCTATCACTGATTAGCTAATCATCAGATAAACCGCAAGACGGTACGTGTCACATTTATAGTTCCACGGTTTCTGTCCCAAGACGTATCAAAGCGTCGCGAGAAACATCCATCAAGGGTCACATTCGACAGATATACCCCCCAAAATGCTCTCTAACTCGTATGGAATTATCGTCTTTAGCATTTTAGTGGCATCTCGTAGACCCCATGTTCAAGCAATCCACGGAGATGACAGAGGAGGATATTTCACGAAAATCCACAAGTTGATAGTGTCCCTGTTCCTGATGGCCGTAGAACGCTGCGGCTGCTAAGACTGTTATCAATGCGAACAGAGCTGCTTAACAGACCGTACGCATTCACAGAATCTTCAGAACGGTGCTCGTTATCTAAGAAACCTCACTGCGTCTGCATTTACATCATTCAACGCACCGATACATACCGCAAGTCCGGAAAAAACAGAGGTAATAAAAAGGGGAGACGTAATCGCGCTCAGCGCACGATGCTGGAGAGATGGCAATTCCCTCCGTCTCTACACATCGGCTACCTCGCTCAGACCACGGCGTTTTGTAATCCACTGCTGCGTCCGAGGCGACTAGTGCTGTTGCCGGAGGTTCGCAGGTTGCAGTTTAAGCAGAAAATACTCCCTCTCTCCCCCTCGACGTATCGACCGTCTCTCTGTTTAGCGTGAGCATGTGCAATTCTCTTGTTGGTCTCCTCGAATTCTCCCATAGCACCCTTTCCTACTTGCTTCTCTGATGAGTAAAATACAATTACCCAATTACCTCCCATCGTCTTACCACTGATTGGTCAATTGCATTATCACTTGAAGCCATACGGAGAAAGGGGATCGGGGACAGGGTCTATTTGTGTGTGTATTTGTGCGGCATTCGGCTCGTTAACATCTTCCAGCGGACGAGGCTCGACTGCCACCTACCGGCTTCTTTTCTTGTACAGTCCCTAACCCGACGGCCACCCCGGAGCCGGTGGCTGCGGTTCTGCGGCTCACGGAAAAGAACAAGGCGCGCATTCACCGCGAGGCGCCGCTTAACAGGTCAGGGATCCCCAAACTCGGGCCCCCAGGCCTCCTTGGTACGCTGCTTGTTTTTGTTTCGGATAATCTCTTGATAAATTAAGGTCGCAGGAAACATGTGTTTAGCACTTCCTCACTTTGCTTCAGCCTAAATTAATTGGCTTTCCTCAGTGCAGACTTTGGTTAATTCAAGTTTGCTTTGTCTTTTAACTCCGCCTTTTCCCGCAGATGGTTTGGTTTCGGGGGCCAGATGTCTGAATGCACAGCATTCACAACCGCGATATTTTAGCGGGTCATTCTATGATTAATACATTATTATTATTATTTAAAAGGAATCATTTTCCTCATCGCACATCTCAGCAATGAGAGGGGAAACTGTCTGAGAGACGACTGATGAGAAGTCCCAGGATGAGCGTGTGGTACATCCATTATTCATAACACGCATAGCAGAGCAGTTTCTTAACAAATATGGCCTTATTGGGCTAAATCATCCCTCAAAATATGTTAAACGCGTATAATTAAAGGCGATTAAGAACTCACAACAATTCGGCTGTTTCAGCAGCTACGAATGGAGTAAAGGGTGGAGGTCTCAACTGCTTCCTGAAAGACACGCACCGGCGGCACGAGCAAGGTCCCCTGGATGCGCTGCAGAGTCACAATGGCCTTTTTAACAGATACAACACAACTTGGACTGTATGGAGAAATAAAAATAAAAAAGAATTACCCCTATATCCAACAAAAGCAATAACAAAATAAAGCTGCAATAATATTGATATACTTCCTTTATTGCTATGGTTTATTTATTTATTTATGTATTAGTTTTTTGGATATTGGAGATAATTCTTAATTTTTAAATGAAAGATTATTAGCTGTTAACAATTTATTCTTCAAAAAATGTGAACAACGAATAACCTTTCTTAGAAAAGTTATGCGTAAAATTATACATGCACGGATGTACAACGGAGGATAGACACTGCGTAAAAACATAAATAAGGAGCAGGGAGCCTGTAATTGCAGGTGCGAGTCTGAGGCAGCACACATGGCCCTACGCGGCAGATTTATAAACGCAATTCGACACGTTTCCCGCCTTTCCTGTGCAGGGAGAGTGGGCCTCGCGTGCCCTTAAACAGCTGGCCCAGGTATACTCAGGTGAGTCACTTCAGTGAGCTCACAGCAGTGAGAGCCTACCCTCACACAATGCAATGAGCTCTGAGTCATCAGCTGGCGCCAGCTATCACAACCACAATATAATAATAATAATAATAATAATAATAATATTAATTATATATATTAATTATTATATAATAATAATAATCCTATGATTACTACTACTAATACTATGACTAATAATAATAATAACAGCCCATTGTTATTATTATTATTATTATTATTATTATTATTATTATTATTGTTGTTGCTATTTTTATACTTGTAGTTGTGATGGGCAGTGACATCTGCAGTTGACATTTTTCTGGAGAGCATGTGAGTGTTATTGCACCAGATTATCTAAAATGGGCCAGTGTCCCCAATTAGCCATCTGCAATAGCAAATGCACAATAAAAGCGAAAGGACTGTCAGCTCCTCGCACGACCTGTTTGAAATGGCGAACATAATAAACGGACAATTACACGCATTTTCTGCGTGCAGAAACCAATGTTTGGCATTGGATAATTACCGGCGGCCTGCTCAGCAGACTGGCAAAAAATGAGAGGGCTCTGACAAAGGGGGCATTTTAATGTGTTCATCTACGAGGGGAGGCACACAGGACAAAACAAAAAGAGCCAGACTGACAGCCTTAAAGAGCACCCAGATAACCTTTTAAATACACTGGGTTCTCATTTTGTTTCCTCATTCCAGTTGGAGGAAGAAAAAAAAAAAAAAGAAAAAAAAAACTAGTGTAAAAACAGCTACCTCATTTTCTACAGAAATCAGAAGCCTGTCACCCACCCAAGGGATACCACTTTATTTGAGGCTCTGTGTTGGATCATTAAACCTGCAAGTCTGGGCAACGTGTCAAGAAACTGGATCCATACCAGGACAGCCTTTTAAAAATTTTGACTGAAGACAAATGAAAAAATGAGTGCGTATTTATTTCCAGAGACAGAGCGGAAGAAGATGAGTCTTTTTTTTTTTTTTTTTTAAATCTGTCATACATTTTCAATGGCATTTGGATAAAAATGCCAGAGCACACCATGGCGGGGTATGATTGCACTGCTAATTCTCCCTTCCTTGATCTCGACTCGGTGTTATTTAAAGCAGGATGAAAGTTTAACAAGTGAAAGAGTACCAGCAGATCAGCGAGCAGCGTTCTCCTGTTCGGAGCTCCAGAGGGAGCAGACCCGGCTGGCTGACTGATCATAACCTTGCTTTGATCTCCGTGATGTCTTCAGGTTACGTGCCACAGGCAGAACAAGGGGATGCAAAAACATTGGCTCTATTGGCATGTTGATAAGAAATCTACCACCGGCCCGCTAGCTTATTAACATAATCAGCGCTGGATGAAGAACCTTTGTTTAAGGACTGCAAATGTCCCAAAGCATTAATATTCCTGCAGTGGGACCTGTCCGTCAGAGCACCATGCCTGGCTTACTGATGCAGTCTTTTCATTATGCTCCTTTTTGTGCTACTGTCAACATGTCATACTTCACCCCTCAAAGTCTTACATATAACACAACAGAAATGCAATCTAATATTTAACACATCTGCTATATAAGCAAAGGATGAATTTGGAAAATACATACTCACTTACCACCACACTCAAACACATACGCACGCACACACACAGACACATATGAGCATGCTCACACACATGCATGCTCTTTCTCTCTCAGACACACGCACACACACACACACACACACACACACACTCACTCACTCCCTCCCTCTCTCAGACACACACACACAGCTATCCAAGCACACTGGCTCTTCCTTGATCTGTTACGGCGAAGGTGAATTATCTCCATGACGTTCACTCAGAGAGAATGACAAGCAGCCCCAGATCCCTCGTGGTGAATGCCTAATGGCTGAACATGGGCGTGCGCTGTCAGCTAAGGTTGAAGCATATGTCTGGAGTGGCATTAAACATGCGGGTTTAGGGGCTTCCACCCTGCCCCCCCCCCCCCAGCCCCCCAGCCCCCCTCCCTTCCTCCCCCCAGCCCCCCAGCCCCCCACCCCCCCCTCTGTGGGTGCATCTGTCCGTCACATCCACTTCTCACTCAGTGGAAGTCCTCCCACATCACCACCATAACATTTATCATTCTGTCAGGACACACTTTCCTTCCGGAACTCTAAATGGATACAGGTGAGTACACCTTATGATCCTAATTAAAAATATTTTTAACTGCAGACTCGGTGTTGACTCACTGTCCGCAAAACCCAGACGTCTTCAATCAGTAATGAATTTCACTGAACACTCCCTGCATTTACATGGCCTAGCCCCACACAGTAATGAATTTAACTGCCCTCCCTGCATTTACATGGCCTAGCCCCACACAGTAATGAATTTAACTGCCCTCCCTGCATTTACATGGCCTAGCCCCACACAGTAATGAATTTAACTGCCCTCCCTGCATTTACATGGCCTAGCCCCACACAGTAATGAATTTAACTGCACACTCCCTGCATTCAGAAGGCTTAGCCCCACACAGTAATGAATTTAACTGCGCACTCCCTGCATTCAGAAGGCTTAGCCCCACACAGTAATGAATTTAACTGCACACTCCCTGCATTCAGAAGGCTTAGCCCCACACAGTAATGAATTTCACTGTGCCCTCCCTGCATTCAGAAGGCTTAGCCCCACACAGTAATGAATTTAAGTGCACACTCCCTGCATTCAGAAGGCTTAGCCCCACACAGTAATGAATTTCACTGTGCCTTCCCTGCATTCAGAAGGCTTAGCCCCACACAGTTCCACAGCACATTTGCCGTTTTTGTCGCAAGCTTTGGGTTAATGTTCTTGCACCCAGGAGGCTGCAGGCTCAAATCCCAGGTGTGACTCTGCATTTGAGTTTTTGGGCAAATAAAAAGTACTTCATCACCTGGACAAGGTGCGTTCTGCATGTATTCATGAAAACGTCTCTGTTGAGCTAATGCGTGTCATGGTGTGAGGCAGTTTGAGCAGGGGTATGTAACTGGCTTTTTCCACATTAATTTTCAGCTGTGCTGATCTCAGTGTTTTGTTTTGACAGCAAAGAGACTGAAGAAACTGAAACAACCGAGAAACTGATTGAGGTTCACAGTCTATTTGTTATGCATCCCAGGATATATAAAGCAAAATGCTTTGAATAATATCAGTGTGTACATGCACTGTGTATGGAGAAGTATGATATTAAATATTGCAATATTCACGTTTGAGGCATAATGTTTAACTGATCAAAAACACTGAATTGTATCCCCCGTAGTTTACTACAAGCCTTGTGATTCTTAATCATCAAAAGACGAAATATTTCTTATGAAGAACAGTGAACGTTGAGCTCCTAAAACCTCCTCTCTGAGACTACCCTAAGAGCGATTAAATCCAGATTAAATCTACCCATAATGCACTTGGTTTTTAATTGTGAACAAGAGATCAATCTAATTGCTGCACACTTCAACCTGTGAGGTGCTGCTGACCCAAGAATTTTCCCTTAACTCTGAGTGTCATTACTGCCTTTGTTTGTTGTCGTATTTCACATTCATAAATTATATTTTTAGAAATTGCTGAACTCGTTTTTTTTAAATTTACACTAAAAAAGTGTGACACTTGAATCTGTTACACAAAGCTAATAATGATTCATAGTGTGCTTGGAATAAATTGGGCCAAGAAAATGAAATTTAACGTTGATCCTCTGTCTCTTGGCGCTCAGGACAAAAGTTATAACTTTGCAAAATGAATGTATCATTCACCTTGAAAAATGCTAATTTAGCAATAAAAATTGAAATATATTCAAGTCATCTAATGGAACAGGCCTCATTTCAATCTGCACTTTGTCCTTAAAATTTAGGACTGAAAAATAGATTTTTTTTTAGATCGTTTTTTTTTATTCTTCCACAACACTGCACATCCCAGCAGGCCAGAAACTCATGACGTTGGACAGGAATTCAAATAAAACGAACAAACAGCCGAGACAACAACAACGAAAAATGTCTCAGCTGTGATGCATTTTCGTGGCACATGGCCTAAGAGAAGAACGAGGGGGCTGGATGAACTGGAGCAGGTAAAATGGTGGATTTGCACAGGTTGCTCAGGAGCTAAAGAGGCACAAACCACATGGAGAGGAGAGAAGTAGCGTGTGGTGCATTATTTCCCGTCTTCATTAATGAACAGAGTCGGGCATCGCTTCAAGCCCCTGGACACAGGCTGGATCAGTAGGAACTGGTTTCTGTGCTCGGACTGTTTGTTACTGAATACTGTTCATGAATTCTGTCCTTCTTTTGGGTCTGAAATAAACAGGAGGCAATCCTGGATTTACCTGCTCCTTTTCTATGGGGTTAGGACTGAATTTAGCCTGTTTCTTTTCCACAATTCTAACCCAAAAGTGACAAAAGTTAGAATTTCCAAAGTGACAGGGTGATGGAAAGAAGGGGGGGGAGGGGGGGTTTGTTCTTTTCTTTGAGAAGTGGTGTGATTCTCTCTCTGGCTCTCCGTGTTGCTGGCTGGTTTCTGACACCGCTGCACACCTGACTGCGTAGGAGGGCATCAGGTACCACGGCCTCCCCACCTATCAGGGAAGACATCCTGCAGGACAGACGTGACTACAGGAGGGTGCTGAAGCTCCATGCTGTATTCCCCCCCCCACGTCCCCACGTCCCCACGTCCCCCCACCACTCGGCTGTCAGGGGGAGGCAGAATGAATATGTACAGTAACGGTGAGAGGCCTTTTCCTGTGCGCGTGGGGGCATGGAGGAATCTCTCTGAGCCCCAGGGGCATTGTGGGAGAGGGAGGCGGGGCTCTGTAGTGAAACAGACCGGCGCTCGCGTCTCTCCAGGACGGTCCCGCGTGCGTTTTGCATTTAACGCTGCGTTTCACCTCCCCCCCCGCGCCTCCCCCCCGGCCCCCCGTCCCCCTGCCCCCCCACCCCTCTGCCCCCCCGCTGCGCATCGTCTGGGGGCCAGACAGCTCTGTCTAACGACGCTCGCTGAGATTCGAGGGCGGTGGGAGTCGTCCAGATGGACGATGTGTTCCCCACTGAGCCATGAGCGAGAGAGAGAGGAGGAGGAGGGAGAGAGAGAGAGAGAGAGAGAGAGAGAGAGGAGAGGAGGGAGGGGAGGAGAGAGAGAGAGAGAGAGAAGGTGTGAGAGGCGGAGAGAGAGAGAGGAGAGAGGAGAGAGAGGGGAGGAGAGAGAGAGAGAGAGAGAGAGAGAGCCAGAGAGAGAGAGAGAGAGGAGAGAGAGAGAAGGAGGGAGAGAGGAAGGAGGAGAGAGAGAGAGAGAGGGAGGGAGGGAGGGAGAGAGAGAGAGGGAGGGAGGGGAGGAAGAGAGAGAGAGAGAGAGAGAGAGAGACACTACTCGGACTTCCCGCAAAGCTCTCTTCATTAGTGCCCGTCGCCTCCGGTTTCTGTCCTCTTTCTGCCCCCATTCCGCTCAATTCAACAGCACACTCAGGCGGGCGTTCCACAGGCTGTATATATATATATATATACACACACACACACACATATACTGCACTACCTACTGCACACAGCTCAAATGGCTCGGCTCATGCCACTTGAGCAGGTTTCTTGTTAATCAGGTGAATCAATAGTGTTTGCCATCCCTCCATTTAATCTTCACTTTGATCCATTCTAATCTCTCACTGTACTTGTTATCCAAGGATTTGCCATTCAAAAAGCACTCAAAAAACCACTGAAATTCCAACTCACTGCAGTCTGCAGCTCTTAATATATTTTTTTTGTTTGTTTGGTTTATTCATCTGGACCGACCTGAATAATCTAAAGTCTGGTGAGTCCTAATCTCATCTTCAGTCTGGTTTATGAAGGGATGCAAAATATCAAACATATTCACTTTGGGCTCAGGATGAGAATGCGGGGGGGGGGGGAAGCAGCCATCCTTCCTTAAATGCGTTGTTATGGCAACACCATCAGCATCGCCTGCACCGTGTTTGGCGACTGACCCTCTCTACAGACCCGTTACTCTGAAACCACAGTCGACCGCAGGCAGCAAGGTGATTGACAGGTGGAGACCGGTCAATTGGAGCTTGTTAAAGATGGCCATCTGCCACAGCAGAGAAACAGACGATTCCAGCCCATTTGTGTAACGTCACCAACGAGCACAAGTCTGAACTGAGCGGGTGGGACAGCACTCTCCTGTTGGTAATGGAAAACATAACCATGGCTTTTTGTAGCTCTGTGGTCGTCATCATCTTCGCCAAGACCTTTTTATGGGTTGTCATGGAGTGAAAAGTGCCAGGAGAACGTTTGTAGCTGAAAGATGGAGAGCCACAATCCAAGTTCAGTCTCTGTGAGAAGGTGCACATTCAGTGGAAATGCCCCCAACAGTGCCACTGACATGATTCATTGCATTTTAATTAGCAATATGGCTGGGCTCACTGCAAATGACTGCAGTTCACTAAAAGGAAAGAAAACATGCCACTTTGCATCTTATCACGGCACAAATCTTTGAGGGACTCTGAGGCTAACATGGGCGCTACGATGAGCACGGATGCATTAACCAGCACAGACAGAGACCAGAGAAACAGGCCAGGCTGCTCAATAATACACAAACGATTCATTACAGCAGGATTTTTACGATATGAAAGGAAAAAGAAAAAAAAAACATTTACACGCACATATGCGCACACACAAACACACATGCTCACACAGACATACACACATAAACGCACGCACACACAAAAGCACACGCTCACACACGTATGCACACGTCCACACACACACATATGTAAACCTGTATAGTGAGGGAGGGAGAGAGAGAGAGAGAGAGAGAAAGGGTCAGAGGGGGAGAGGGAGAGAGAGAGAGAGAAAGAGCTTACAAGACAGATGCAGTCTTTCCTAAATCAGACATGGAGGGGACAGGGATGGATTGGCTGATTACACGTGTGGCCTAAAATGGCTGAGTCATGACTAAGGACTCTGGCTTGAGCGCTTCCAGGTGATCGCTGCCACGAAGTAAAATGCTCATGAAAATAATGTTTTGCAATATGGAAAATAAACCGATTATTTTAAAGTAGAATGTTTATGCCTTTTAAAGCAGAGATATTATGAGGACCAATAAGGGGTAATTATATAAATGAAGACATAGAATTAAATTCATCAAATGAAATACATTGGAAATTAGAAACATCACGAGGCTAATCTCAGCCTTTTATTTAGCTGTAAATTAAAACGAGTTTTTAGTTTAAATCCAAATTTAAAGTTTTAAAAGACAATTGCATCTCAAAAACCCAAGATCCTCTTTGGAAGAGCCATGCTGTCTGTTCTCCAGGTGCTCCCTTGGACCCCAAACAGCGCTGGTTAATTCCACACCGCACAATCTTCCCGTGAAAATGAAATGTACTTCATTAATTGTTCATTAGTTCCTTCTTTTCTCCTGTTGCTCGTCCCATTTTCATTGAACAGTTTGAGTCGCCTGTGCTGAATACCCACAGAGAGCCATCGCCCTGCTGTCGCAGAGATAATCTGAGTTAGACTGCTCACACAGGCACATACACAATATGACCCGGACACCCCTTGGTCTGCGCTGTTTTTCATGGTTTGGGCTAGGCTCCTTAGTTCCAGGGAATGCAACATTCTAGACAATTCTGTGCTTCCCCTACAGTTTGGGGAAGGCCCTTTCCTGTTTCAGTATGACAGTGAAGTCTGGGCACACAGTGAAGTCTGTTTAGAAGTGGTTTTGTCTAAGATCGGTGTGGAAGAACTTGACTGGCCTGCACAGAGCCCTGACCTCAACCCCATCCAACACCTTTGGGATTCATTGGAAAGCCAACTGCGAGCCGGGTCTAATCGCCCAATCAGTGCCTGACCTCACTAATGCTCTTCTGGCTGAATGGAAGCAAATCCCTGCAGCAATGCTCCAACATCTGGTATAAAGCCTTCCCAGAAGAGCGGAGGTTGTTACAGCAGCAAAGGGTGGACCAACTCCATACTAATGCCCATAATTCTGGATGAGATGTTGGAGGTCAGGTGTCCACACACTTTTGGCCCTGGAGTGTGCGACTCTGAGCCCACAGTGCTTCTCGCTGTCCTCCAACGCCCAATCACGCGCGGCATCAGAGCGCATCGAAAATCAGCGCTTTTATTCTTTTGACCAATCAGAGTGGAGAAAGCGAAAGGGCCTTCAAAGGATGATATTGGGCATCCATATTCGTTGGAACGGGCACCGTAGACTCCCAATGAAATTCTCGTCTTTGTGAAAGATCAATCGGTTCTCCTTTGATGTGGGTCATTAGAGGGACCAGAACAGCCCTGGCAAAGATAGAAAGGAAGCCCTCGGATTTTATTGATTTTCCCATTTTAAAAAGCTGCGTTTTCCATGCTTTCATAGACACTGTAACCACCTGATCATTTCACCGAGCGTAATGGGGGTGGCGGGTGGGGGGGTGGGGGTGAGTATGTATTCAAGAACCTATAAGCTACGTCAGCAAATACTTATGCAACCAAAAGGGTTACACAACTAACACCCCTCCCCTCCCCCAGCGGAAGAAATTCAAAAGCAAACTTAGGTTTTTTTTCCCTCCGTGTATTTTAGAAATAAAACTGAACTCATCATTGCATGCAATGAGCGATCGCAGGAATCATGCTGCAAACGTGGTGGAGAATGAGATCACCGCAGTTAAAGATGAAGCTGGTTTTTTTTCTTCTCTCCAGTAATACTTATTATGTGCTCTCTGCTTGTTGTGTGTGAATGCCATTTACTTTTTATTTAAGAGCCAGCTCATGGGTAATTTTTCTCTTTCCCTGTGCTTTTCAATCAAATTAAGCTTAAAAGCTTCAGCGAAATCACCGGTCAATCAACTGAGAGCGATGGAAACCAAAGGGAAAATGCAGTCTACACATCAGCACAGGGATGTGGTGATGGGGGGTTACCGTCTTCGCCACTCAAAATGATTATACTCCACCCTTAAGTGGCAGCAGTAGTATAATGGGTAAGGGACAGGTTCGATCCCCAGGGAGGACACTGGCATTTTAGCCTTGAGCAAGGTACTTAACCTGCATCACTTCAGTTTATGTCCAGTGGTATAAATGGATGTAAGGGCAAAGTAAATGTAATGTAAGTGATAGTTATCTGAAAAAAACAATAGCAGTAATGTCTGAAAATGTTAAATTATCAGTGGAAATTTGAACTTTTTCCCACAGCAAATCCATACAGACTGCT